>NW_019104259.1:0-64120 GCF_001856785.1 Myzus persicae
GTCATTTTGAAATCTGTAGCTCAAAATGAGGGGGGCTGCGTGAAGTTGGCCCCCCCTGTCTTATTTCGCTTATAGCGGGCAGGGAAATGATTTGCAAATTCTGAAAACCAATTTGCAAATATTTGCAAATTATTTGCAAAATGAGTACATAATTTTCAAAAAAATCGGTCATGGTGGGGGGGCCAACTTCACGCACGTATATATGTGTATGTGATCAGTGATCACTATTCACTGATCATTTATGTAAGTTATAGACTATATACATAAATACTTAGATAACTATACGACAGTGTCCGACTTGGAAAAAATAAATAGTTTGTATAATACTTATGTAATATCTACATAAAAAATATTTTTTGTAAATAATTATAATAATTTATTATTTTATATATAGCTACGTAATGTTAATAATATAAAAAAAAAAATTGAATTTAGAATTAGCTGATAACAATAATTAGTGTGCGATTTATGCGTATGTTTATTTATTTATTTATTCATTCATTCAAAGTAATTACAACTAAATAATTACAATAAAAACACATTAATAATAGCTGATACGTATACATACCAACTGAGCTCGTATCTGGTATACGGAGTTCAACGATATTAAAATTCGTTTTATACTAAAAACGTATACAAATAAAAACATGATTTGATGAAATAAACATAGCACAATAAATAGATACTTTAGAAACAAAATTTAACATCAGCATTACATTTAGGTACATATTATACGATATTATGTTTAGACATACAAACATTTTATAATTGTATTGATACACCATATTATACATATTATCATCAAGATCACTTACCATTTTATTTTTATTAATTATATCATTGGTATTATTGTTTTTACTCTCACATAAACTTTTCATTCGACTCTTTACTTCGTTATTTAAAATGTTGACAACAGTTTTCCTCGTGTAATTGAGAGAGTTTCTAGAACTAGTTAATAAAGTATATGCGGTTTAATGTATTTTCCTGTTCTTAATGTTTTTTTCTATCTATTATTTCTGTAACATTGAGCGTGTGGTTTTGTATGGATTTAACTAAAATTTGTCTAATATTTAATTTATAAACAGATAATATATTAGTATGGTTGAATAATTCCTCTAATGGTAGAGAGTATTCTACTTTTACAATAATGTTTAGTGTCATATGAAATGTATTAATGTCTGTTCTGTTAGTGCCTCTCCGATATTATGTTATGCCATATAATAGAATAAAATTACACAGTGCCATGTATACATTTGTCTTATAATTGATTTATCAAGAAATCAAATTTTGTAAAATAATACAATAAAGCTCTTATCGTTTTAATTTTTTAATGTTCTGTATGTGTTCTAACCATTTTAGGACCATAATTAAATATAAAACATTTTGTAAACAGCATATGATGATGTATGACAGAATTGAAGACTGCATGCAACAAGAATACCTTCAAATGTCTATAGCACATTGTGCATTTATACTTTTTAGATTTTTGGATTTCAGTAAAAACGACTTGTATATTTATTGATATTTACTATTCACTATTATTATTTTACTATTATACTACTACTACTATTATTTATTATTAGTGAGGAACATTGTATTACACTTTCACGAGTTAACTATAAAACAGAGTATTTTATAATTATACATTTTTAACTACAAAATAATTTTCGTAGTTTTGTCAATTTTGTGATCATGATATTTATTATTTTTAAACTGCTACTGGAACAACTTATGTAGGATCTTGTATTCAATTACACATATTTTTATAGATCCTAAATGTTTTTGTCTACATTCAAAAATTTCAAATATCTTTAGAGAACCTACTCTAAATATACATATTTACAAGCGTGTTTATATTTATCTTCACGTCTAATAAATGCTAATATAAATATTTGGTAAAATGTCCCATATTCTACTAGTGCATTTCTCATTATTTTGAAAAATACTAGGAATTTTAAGCTATACTGACCTCTCAAAAGTAACTAGATCCAATTTTCTATCAGAAACCAATCTCAAAGTTAAAAATCAAAGCATTTTTTGTTGTTATAAACCATGCACGCATAAAAAAAATCATATCATCGTAAAACCAATACATTGATTCATCGATATTTGATACATTTAAATGTTTATAAATTCAAAAATACTCGTTTTCCTTTCTCGCTGGCCAAGCCTCACGCTTAACGTATGCCACGAGCCACTGATTTGGTAACTTGGTATTAAAAGCCTGTGGGCTCGTGTACGGTGTACCCGCCATAATATACAGGAGATAAGTTCGTGTGAATAATATATTAAGGTAGTTCTAGTCAGTAAGTCAGTAAAAAAAATCACATTATGCAGGTATTTCTCGACCGTTCTTTAGAGGAGATATATTAGTAAATGTTTAGACTTTTACAATTCAATTTTAAAGTCGCACAAGTATTACAATTTTGTCATGAGGTATGTTTTTACTCGAAAAGCAACCAAATACTTTTCCCTATTTCTATATACTGACATGTGCCTGCGAGTGCGAGAACGCATTAAGATAAGCTGTGGTATGTAGTGCACACACATACATATTGTTAAATTACACTCGCATATATTGATATGACCCGGATGTAATGTCATATAATTTGCCTAATTCTTACTCCTTATAAAATGACCAACTGGAATCACCTTAATACGGGTAATTTATTTATAAAATCAATATAATAAACTGCTATTCAACATCATTCAGGTGTTCTATAATGTCCTTAAATATTTTCTTGTATGCATTTAATCTATAATCCATGTTCTTCTAACTTGAGATAAATGTATCTGAATTCCGAAGTCGGTATTTAACTATTCATACAGTCTCGTTTGGATATCGTGCTCGTACTTCAACTAAGCTATTTAATTTTATAAAGAATCTCGACCAAGTAAGTAGTGCTGTTCATGTGGCATGTGCAACTGTGCAAGAGTCAAAATGAACTTTAGATACCATAAAACAAAACCTAGTTTAGTACCTAATGTATCGACATTCTTCAATTATAAAAACTTTTAGTTGGTAGGTACTCAAAATATTTTTTTCTTTATTATTGTTATTTGCTTGTGTAAAAGATATCAATTATACACCTATATACATGAATACATATTAAATGAGTAAGTTTTAAATATCATACAATGAATTGTGGTTTATATAATACAAATATCAAACAAATAAATTCTTCAACTATGTAATACAATATATATATTATATAGGACACAGTACGGAACAGTTCATAGACGGCCAATGGCCATATGAATATAATTTATTAAATAGATCACACAAATGTCAATGATGTACATTGTACATGTACATAAGCACATAGCTATTTGTTTTCACATAAACTGCCCATTATAATATACATATAACAAGTTAAACACGATTCTGTGTTTAGATTTAAATAATTTACTCAAAAATACATAATAATAAATAAAAGACAATAGTTTAACCTGACAATTAATGCTAAATGTTATGATATAATATTGGATTTCATAATATTAGTACGCTATAAATTGAATAAGTAACATTAAATTGTATATTGCTAATATATTCATGTACCTATATCTTAATTATATAGTTACACACATATATATATAAAATAAATGAACTATTTATTTGATGCAGAACCATGTAATATTATTATGCATAATGCATAGTGTACCTATGTAATACAAATATTTTAGTTTTTTACAACAGAAATGCAATGTATTTGCATTCAATAGCATCATATTTACATCTCTTTTGTTAAATATATGCAATAATAATATTGGCCAGATCCTACGAATTTAATCGGTTAAACAAGGTTTAATGCAGTATTCGTTACTGAATACAAACGGCTTAAATGCTCTAATTTTCCCACATGAAAATATCTGAGTATATTGTCCCGTAGGTTTAAGCGTTGCGTTAGGCATTGTCGTAGGGTAGGCGAGAACGAATCCGGCGTTGGACGATTGCTGTCGGCCCATACAATGAAAGGACCTATATGCTATATAGCATGGCCATCCGGATTTTTTCCATTTTTTTTCGATTTACACGATTTTTACATAATTTTTCCAAGTTCCAATGATTATTTCATTGTCATCTGCATTTTTACTGTAAACATAATCTTCGTGGTGCTTACACTTTAAAATAATTACAAAAATAGTGGGCGTTACTTACCGTCTATCCGTATGATTGTGCCAAATACAATTACCTACATGCGATCTTTATTTTATATGGATAATAAGTGTATAATGTAGGTAATAGGTATATACTACCAATTTAGTTGAGTTTCACTTATAGACGCTGTACGGCGGATCTGCTTACCTGATTAGTTGTAGCACATTGTCTGCGATCCGACGATATCGGATTGCCTACCTGGGTAGCTAACTTGAATGTTAATCGATTTTCACTTGAGGTGACTGAGTTGATAGACACTCAAGCACGGATTAAAATTAAAATTTTTTTACATATGAAAAAGCACCGGACATGCAACGGGGAACTGCATTAAACAATTGCCAATTTTCATAGGCGATGTGAGATTTCTGGACACTGAAACTGGAATTTCAAACATTCCCGCGTTCAAAACGAGACCTCCAAGCCTTATCAAAAATCCTTATCACCTCCGAAATTTTTATTTTTTAACCATACATGACGTCGACAGGAGGGACTTACATAAGTCATTTCAATTTCAACGACTTTGTCGTCTCCGTCACCGAGTCTAACATGCCAAGTTTCACGACAGCGAATTTCCGATGGCAGCTAGTATATTATAAAGTGTAATTATGTTATAACTATCGTGTTATAATTTGTTGATTATTAGAAGATTATATTTGTTATTAAATAATTTATCATAACTGTTCGGTTAAATATTTTAAAAGTACAATTTTTGTCATGAAGCACAAAGGCAAGTGTAATAGTCCAGCTTTAGGAGTAGAAAAACAACAGTTGTGTTTACTCCGACCAAGAAAAACAATAGTGAAATTATGATAAGGAAGCCAAAAAATAGAACTAAGAATTCCAAACCAGTCAATGGCAGTGACAGAAGTTTTCCATCCTCTCTTGATGTAAGGAAGCGCAAGCATTCAGTCAATAAAAGTGGTGAGAGCTCAAATACAAATCGTGGTAAGGGTAACATCAAAGACACCAATGCACAAACAGCCATTACTGAAAAAGATGACGTAGCAATCGCTATCAAAGTAGCAGCGTTTGTCAGGAAAGTATTACACAATGAATTACCCAAAGAGAAGATGGAATGGCCACTATTTTTATTGGTAAGAATTTATATTATCAAAATATATTTGTGGGGAACATGTAATTGGTTTATTAATTTATGTTTGCTTTAAGATTGAATCCAGACAATCGGTCAAAATTTCTCAACAAGATTTTCAAAACATGATAATAAACAAATCTGCTGAAATCATGGCCACCAAATCATATTATGCAAAGCAAATGGATAGTATATCAATTTGTGAAGAAAAACAACAATCATATTATGAAAAATATAAACAATTATTAAATCATGTAAGTACTTTGAGTGCCAAACTGGATCGTCTGAATAGGATGCCTCCCACTGCTGTTAAACATGTTAGAAGTGTTGGAACAAATGTCAATATGCTGTAAACTATAACCATGCCTAAAATTATTGGAATGATCACCACCGGTACTAAGCTAAGAAATTATTGACTACTAATTTGTAAGAAGTTCATTTTTATAAAACTTTTTATTATTAATTGTATTGCTCTTTAACTAAGGTATTTAATTTTTCTATATTATTATTATTTAACTTTGAGTGCAATGCTAAGTCATCACCAGTGTGGGAGAGTAACTTGACTTAAGTTACTGTAACAAAATTACTTTTCAAGTAATTTGATGGTTATTTACGAAATTACTCATTACTTTATTATGGTTTGATACATTAGAATTTATTGATAATGTATGTAAATATTAAAAGATATCATACAGGTATCACAATTCATAATAAGCAAAATTATTCTAAAGTCTGTTATTTTTCTTATAGCTATTAATTATTGGACAATAAAGTGTTATATTTGTAATGGAATTCTTCTTTGTATTGTTTAAAATGAAGATTAATATGTGGCAAAATGGCAAAATAATTTATCATAACTGTTCGGTTAAATATTTTAAAAGTACAATTTTTGTCATGAAGCACAAAGGCAAGTGTAATAGTCCAGCTTTAGGAGTAGAAAAACAACAGTTGTGTTTACTCCGACCAAGAAAAACAATAGTGAAATTATGATAAGGAAGCCAAAAAATAGAACTAAGAATTCCAAACCAGTCAATGGCAGTGACAGAAGTTTTCCATCCTCTCTTGATGTAAGGAAGCGCAAGCATTCAGTCAATAAAAGTGGTGAGAGCTCAAATACAAATCGTGGTAAGGGTAACATCAAAGACACCAATGCACAAACAGCCATTACTGAAAAAGATGACGTAGCAATCGCTATCAAAGTAGCAGCGTTTGTCAGGAAAGTATTACACAATGAATTACCCAAAGAGAAGATGGAATGGCCACTATTTTTATTGGTAAGAATTTATATTATCAAAATATATTTGTGGGGAACATGTAATTGGTTTATTAATTTATGTTTGCTTTAAGATTGAATCCAGACAATCGGTCAAAATTTCTCAACAAGATTTTCAAAACATGATAATAAACAAATCTGCTGAAATCATGGCCACCAAATCATATTATGCAAAGCAAATGGATAGTATATCAATTTGTGAAGAAAAACAACAATCATATTATGAAAAATATAAACAATTATTAAATCATGTAAGTACTTTGAGTGCCAAACTGGATCGTCTGAATAGGATGCCTCCCACTGCTGTTAAACATGTTAGAAGTGTTGGAACAAATGTCAATATGCTGTAAACTATAACCATGCCTAAAATTATTGGAATGATCACCACCGGTACTAAGCTAAGAAATTATTGACTACTAATTTGTAAGAAGTTCATTTTTATAAAACTTTTTATTATTAATTGTATTGCTCTTTAACTAAGGTATTTAATTTTTCTATATTATTATTATTTAACTTTGAGTGCAATGCTAAGTCATCACCAGTGTGGGAGAGTAACTTGACTTAAGTTACTGTAACAAAATTACTTTTCAAGTAATTTGATGGTTATTTACGAAATTACTCATTACTTTATTATGGTTTGATACATTAGAATTTATTGATAATGTATGTAAATATTAAAAGATATCATACAGGTATCACAATTCATAATAAGCAAAATTATTCTAAAGTCTGTTATTTTTCTTATAGCTATTAATTATTGGACAATAAAGTGTTATATTTGTAATGGAATTCTTCTTTGTATTGTTTAAAATGAAGATTAATATGTGGCAAAATGGCAAAATGAGTATCTGTTAATAATTTAATATTGTAGTGTTAGACATGGTTATATATTTTATAACAAGTAAAACATACACCACAACCAAAACAATTGATTTTAATTTAAAATGTAAGATTTGTAATCAACGTAGAAGATTTAAGAGTAATATTGTATTGATTACCAATATTTATGAATGTAAGATTGATATCAACATTTGTTAGATTAAAGCAGGGATCATAATCTTTTGTTGGACATAGTAGAACGAATCTTATTACCTAGCTATCATTAATAATTCTTAATTCTTGCTGCCTGTTGGTAATGTCATATTATAAGATATCAATAGTAGGATAGTAGCAGCTAATAGCAGCCAATACACTTAGGAATAAGGTTGAACGATACTGTAATATTATGCTCAATGTGCTGCATGAATACATTCAAAAAACTTTCAAAAACTGTATATCAGTTAATACATTTGACTTCATATGCATTTTAGCATAATAGCATATTATTATAAAACATTTTAATTTCTATAAGCACTTATATTATTTAGTGCAATGATACATGTTAATATATTATATAATTCTATTTTATCTAAATAATAACAAATATAAAGTACCCACATTTAGTATTCAAATATGTTCATTAGTTAACTACATAAACTTCAAGTTGAAGTGATGAAACAAACAAATTAGTATTTATTCTAGATATGCATAGGTTCTATTAGGTAGTAATAAAATAGAAAAAATATAAATAAATGTTTATGTTGTTAAATTGTTTTAATTGTTGCATTATTGTGTAATTATTTACAAATCTCTGATTATTTTACATATTGATAGGCTTACAATATTTTTTTTGTTCAAATTACATTGTTTTCTAAGCTTATACTGTTACGTGCATCATTAGTTGTTCCAGTACTTCCTCTTTGTATGCTATACAATGCGTACCTACAGAAATTTTACAAAAATATGCTTAATCCTTTGCACTTTCAACACAAATATTTATTAGCAATTAATTATACTAATATTAACTATACTATTTAATAGCAATAGTTTAAATTTCAAATTTATTTAACTTGACTTTAAAAAAACATTACAATTTCATACAATTTGAATTACAATTATGTTGGCTTTTTTTTCTAAAATGGCACCAATTATTTGTTGTTTAAAATTTAAAAAACCCATCTTTTTTTAAAACAAAACTTCATTTACCAGAGCAAGAATAATATAAAAGTACATGAATCGTTCCAACGACAACAGTTGTAACATTTTTGTACTTTGATTGACACAACATTAAAGCATACTGCGAGTAGTATAATATTTAAAATATATTTGTATTTTATACCATTAAGATGAAATGTATTTAAAATGATAACAATAGCTCATGCAAACATGACATTATGGTACAAAATTGAAAATTAGGTATGTTTAATGAATACATTTACTGATATAATTTATAATCTATAACTACCTATTAGTTACAAATTAGTACAAATTTGTCTTATGTTTTCTAATAGCAATAACTATTTTTTTTTAAATTTATTTTTTATAAAGTTGCATAAAATTAAGTGTAAATTATTTAGCAATTTACAATATAAGTTAATTGTTTACCAATATATATAATTGATAAATTGATGATGTAACTGAAAAACATGCAAAAGTAAAATAAAATATTATAATATCCATTAGATTTGGACATTTACTTTTATCAACTATTAGTATTTCCTGATAAAGTAATTAAATAATTTCTAAATTGTTTACATTTATTAGCAAATGAAGAAGAAAGATTATTTGTATACATAATTTGTAATATATATTATATCTAATTTTATGTAAGCTTCTGGCTGCGGCACGTGCTAATTTTATAAATTTTAAAAAAGAATTTACATTGTCAGTTAGTTTTTTATTAGCTCAATTAATTTATTTATTTTTAGTTCTGAACGCAGTTACAAATTTGTTGATAATGATTTAGTCAATACTCAATATTATTCCTAAAGAAGTTGAATTTTAAAACTTATTTCTTCATAAAAATATACAATTACTACATTTTTTAAATTCTTATGCTCCCTTAAAATTAGTTGCGTCAATCCCCCACTAAAGATATCTGTCTAGATAACTAAATATTTAAGGTAACTTAATATCAACTAGGTACCTAGTATAATATAACAATCTGCAATAATAAGTATATTATTTTTCCCAAGTGGCTATAATTGATTAATTCAGTGTACAAATATGTTATTATTATTAACTGATTCACTTAAAACTTAATTAAATCAATAGTAGGTACTTTAGTGCTAATAATTACAAGGCAATCTTTAAAATTATTAAAATTACATTAAATTTGTATGATCCATCTATAACTTTATAAGTAATTAAAAAATAGTAGTTACATAATTGACTAATTTTACTAATTAAATGTAGAAAAAATTAACATAATTGCTATTATGTTAATAATAAAACATTATAGTATTTTAGTAAACTGACAATCAATTAGTTTGTGATTTATAAAGTAGAAAATTATAAACTACTTATTAATTTAAATAAAATAAAATTTAAAAAATTGCATTCAACCATCAAAATATTATATTAAATATAATATACCATCATACAATATTTTATATGTATTAATAATTGCATAGAGATAATTTAGCTTGCTTGGTAAACATTTGTAAAATTATGTTTGTTTCAATCTAAAACTTTTTTTTAATTAGAACTCAAATTTTCTACATCAAATTCACTATATACTCATGAGTCAAGTCATGACACTCTAAAGTATACAAATATACATCAATAAAAACTAATTAATTTACACATTATTTTATTTGTTAAAATTTAATACAGTAAAAAATTTTAAAATTAAACTTTATAAACTGTTGGTTAAATATGTATATTAAAAACTTATTAAGTACATGGAATATTTGACATAATCTAGAACAAAAACCCATAAATATGCACTAAAAACATGACAAATATAAGACAATTATCAAGTTAAAATTAAACAAATATGCAAAAATATCCAATATTAAATTGTTAATTTGAATTCTTTAAGTAATAAAACACATTTCTATCTTACTCAGCATTAATTTAGATTTTTTTTAAATTGTGATGAATTCACAAACATCTACTCCCTAATAATAAATCAACCATAAAAAATTCTTAAAACTTAATTATAAAAAAAACTTCAACATAAAATGCTAGAATAATTTTCTAAAAACTATCCATAATGATATTGTCAGCCAATTTATATACATAAATATATAATCGTCATTATTTTAGATTTTGGCGGAAGCAAAACATGTATTTGGTATTACATTTATGTAATAAACGCCTGGACATTTAACACTTTTCCAATTACACAGAGATCATGTTAAGCTCCATTACTTTGAGTGAATTTACCTATTATGAAACTTGATGGTAAGCATATTGTCTGTGTTAAGATTTTAAGCGAGTTATGAGTATTTTATATTGTATATGTAGACAACCAATTCCTGTGTAGCGCTTTCTTAAGGTTCCTCATTCCTTGTACAATGTTCTTAATGCAATTAAAAAATATCAAAAATAATTATGCAATATTTTAATTTCTAGACTTTTGTGAATATCTAATTGTACAAATGACAAATTTTCTTCTAATAATTTGATTTGTTACATTGTTATTCAAAAAATATTTATTGCAAGGATTTGAAACTTTTCGGCACGGAAAATATAATTGTTTACTATACACCAGAGATATTTAAACTATGTTACGATTCTAAGGGGTGTCAAGAGCGTTTTTCTGGGGTGGTGCGGTACAAAAGAGGAACAAAAATATAATTAAGATGAGGATTAATATATTGTTTTATTCTAAACGTATAACATTTAATTTCAGTTTTCTATGCATAGTTATTATTAACTTTGTTGTCTTGATATTATGTGTATGATTGGTCTATTATAAATAAATAAATAAATAAATCATCAAACATTTTAACATTTTCTTTCTGTGTCCTTAACCCTTTCACTGATCCAGACGTTCCTTTATTTTATAATATTAACATTTTCCATTAACCGTACAATTTTAGAATACCCTAACTGGCATTATTTTAAACTTAAGTAATACAATCATAATATTATAGATCTTAAAATAAAATTTAAAAAATTTAGGTATAAACAAATATTAAAAAAATTAAAGTTTTTGTAGCATAGACAGGTTACAGAGTATAAATAGTGTAGCAGTGTAATAATAATTTGAGACCCTGGAATGAAAAAATTTGAATTTCTCTGTTATACACAATGAATTACACAAACTACTTATAAGCTGATTAATACGCAGTATAAATATATAACAAAATATCTTTGGCTATATATATTGGCTGACAGACAGCCTCTGCCCAAAATCATTTTCATCTTTTACAATGATTTATCATTGAATTCAAATTTAACACATCCGTCGCAGTTACCTACTCAATGACTTTACATAAACTTGACACCTACTACATAGTTGAGCAACTTCCCCTGTTTTTTAAATGTATTTATTCTGTTTGAAATGTCAGTAGTTCCCCTTTTAATAATCAAGTATGACTAGAGATAGCATACTGACACCCATAATATAATATAAATTTAATTGCCTAGTTAAGTCCCCTTTCGTCAAGTAAAACAGTGCATAAAACTGTCACGTTAAATTAAGCAAAAAGGAACTAATGCATCAGTATGATAACCAAATTATCAAAAACTTCACAACACTGATTACTAAAATGATCTAAAATGACAAACGTGTATTTGTGCTTATTTGTAATTCTGTTTATAAAATTAATAATAAGTAACATTTTAATAGATTTAATAGATACTTGTAACAAGGACTGAAAAACTATCTGAACGTTTTTCATACACATGGAAAGGCATGTATGGTATCTATGCTACCCAATGTCGAAGTATTCATTTGAAATCTTTTTTTTCACTGATTAAGATTATATCTTAATTAAATTCTAAACTGATGATTGTCTGAATAGATTATCAATTCTCTCGATCGAATCTAAAATATGTTACAATGATATTACAAATATAATTGCAAAACAAAATCCACATTGAAGTATATTATTTTTAGGAACTTTTCAGTTTTACCAGATACTTTTTTTTGTTTGTCTTAACATAATATGTAGGTAATCATGCTGAAAACAATGTTTGAGTCAAAATTTGGTGGTCAGACTTAGTTTTAAAGTTATAGGTAATTTAAATTTATAGTATTTTCATGTACATACGGAGTGGTCACTCGCTTGGACTTTAAAAGTCTGACCACCAAATTCTGACTTAATTTTTGTTTTTAGAGTGAGTAGGTAACAACATAAATTAAAACAAAAAATAAATTTTAAAAAGGGGGGTTTGTTACAACAGAAATATGCTTATTTTTTTAATGTACTTGACATGTAATTTACAACAATACAAACATTTGTATCAGAAATATAACTTATATCTATAATCTATGGGCTATGACCATATCTTTAATAACTACTTCATCTCTCAATTTAAAGTTCTTATGTACAAGTAGTAATTAGTAAAGAAGAACATGCATCAGGGTGCCAAAAATGGAAATGCGTCGCTGTGTCTACCTGGTTTTTTTTATGTATACTCTTGTGTACACCCAACTGGCTAAACTGAGATATATATGAAAGAATTCGAAAATTAGTCATTCTATGAATCATGATACTGTATTCATTATGTACCTACTTACTTCAGTCTTCAATTGTTCGGCTAAATAATAAATTAAAAATATAATGTTGACATAGGTAGAGCTAGCTAAACAAAATACATCATTAATTGATGGGAGTTTGTGTTTGTCGTATGGATGCCTAAAGACCTAAACGTCTAATTGTAATACAAAATTAATAAATACATTTTATAAATTATTAAAATAATATTACCTACAAGGCTATAAATGTATAAATACTTAACACTTAGACTGCAGGTACCTAAATAATATTCTAAATAGTAAACAGTAAACACAACACGGTGAAAGAAATAAGACGTGATATTGGAATTATTGTGATACAGTAATCAGCATATTTAATTTAATTTTAAAAAAAGGGGGGCAAGTGGGTATCGCTCTGTTGACCTGTTGTATATTAGGTGTCTACACGGTCACTGTACCTAATGGATGTGTTAAATTTGAATTGAATGATAGAATAAAATCATTGTATACAGTATACAAAAATGATTCTAAGCGAAGACGGTCTAATGACCTATAATATTACCAAGTATATTTTATGATATTATTGTGATTAAAGTAATTTATCTTACTATTAGGCTTTAGGCATTAGTACTACAGACTACAGTGGATAGGTTGAATTAATTGTTTCCGGAAACATAGCATTTAAAAATGTCATCGTGACTCGTGAGTATAAAATATAGGTACTTCAAAAGTTTCAAGCGGGTAGGTCACAAATCTAGCATCTAGCTTAACAATTCTTATAGTAATTAGTAGGTAACCTACATTAATATAATGTAAATATAAAAAAAATTTTTTTTTATTTTTAACATAGTTAAGAGGACGCTACACCCGCATGCGTTGTCTCCGCCTTATAAACGTACAACATATCGAAAACTGTTTTGCGCGAAATAGAACCACTCAAGCTGTAGTCCCAGCTAAGCAATCAAATTTTCACACCATAAACAAGACAAAGTTTACTGTGCAACATGGTTTTTATTTTTTTGATATCAGAAATAAAAGAAAAGTTATTCAAGTTTGAAATAATTAATTTATAAGCTATAAGAACTTTTCTTGTATTTGTGATATCAAAAAAATAAAAAAGATGTTGCACAGTAAACGTTCTCTTGTTTATAGTGTGAAAATTGGATTGCTTAGCTTGGATTACAGCTTGAGTGGAAAACAGTTTTTGATATGTTGTACGTTTGTTGGACGGAGATAACACATGCGGGTACAGCGTCCTTTTAACAATTTTGGGTGAGTCAATATTTTACTCTCTCTGTATATTTATACTAAATAGTTACCAACATTTTACAATGCATTGTAAAGAACTTTTTCTGTGCTGCAGTGTTTTAATTTTTTATAGGTATCACTATTTAATGATTTTTTTATAAACTATGATGATAAACAACAAAAAAGCCAATGTTTATAAAATAAATAACTCTGATTGTATTTAGGTATTTTATGTTATTTTATTTTATACAACGTTACGGCATGGATACATTTCTTTTTTTGCGATGAGACATTTTGATAGTTTGATTATAAATACGGTGCGAGAATAATTGTTTCACTCAAAACAGTTTTTACACCTGAATACCAATACGTAAAGGTAGCACCGACTCTTAGGCCTCTTCAAGTGGCCTTCCAACAATAGGATTCTAATGAACATTGTATAGGCAATTAAATATCATGCATCACGCCTATATTGTTGTTATGATGGAGTGGTACATGGTAATTTATTACTTATTAGTTATTAGGTACTAATTATTAGTATGAGTATTAGTTTATACTTATATATGCGGTCTATGTATAATTTTTAACTATAATATTAGTATGGTATTATGGCAAATAAACATACAGGAAACTATTTAACGCAGTAATGGGAAAAAAAGGTAAAAAAGCAAACGGCACATTTTTGTTTTTTTTTTCAAAAATTGTTAATAACTCGAGATATTGCCAATATTTTACTTAACCAGTGAGAAGCATGAAATGTACTTGGTTATTTTGTATTTAATTTTTAAAAAAATATGTGAAAAGTACAAAAATAACAAAAATATCATTTAATGCACACAATATAACATTTTTTTTTTTAAATGCATAAAAAAATGCTCTTAAAATCATGTAATAACTAAATTCAATAGTGCAATACAAAATTGAGATTTAGATAAATGGCTTATCTTATCTTTACCTAATTGCATGTATGTTGTATGTATGTATAATGTATTGTTATTAGTGTCTACACGTGTCAACAATAATTTCGTCTGACGTCATATTCATTTGATCGGTAAAAACATATAATAAATATTTATCTTTATTTTTTTAGAATAAATGTTAACTACATTTTTATCGAATTTTATCCATTCCTAAATACAAACGACTTAAAAACATTCAAATGTATAATAAAAGTTACAATTTTTAATTCCTTGATGTATACAATGAACTTTGTGCTTGGAAAGCAATGTTTTGGACATTCAGAAAAAATTCGATTTCCGTTCAAATCCATTCCCTAGTGATAACTCATAATAGTTACCTATTCCGAATATTCCGATTATTCTGAAAAAAACATTCGATGAAACGAAAAAAAAATACAATAAATGTTGAACATTATATCTATACAAATATTTTATACTACTTTGTCTCATCTATAGATAGTCTACTTGGATAATAATTATAAAATACAATAATTTTAATTATTATATTATAAACATATAATTATACAATTATTAAATATTACTTAAAATTTTTAACTAATCAAATAAATAAATGTTGTGTCTAGTGTATATTTTTTTTCGAAAAGTAGACTGTAAAAGTTAAAAACACATATTACACGAGGTGCCTCTCTCAAGTCAGACTCAAAAGTAGGTACTGTCGTAATGCAAAAACAAAACAAATTTTAAATTTCACATGTTGTTTATTTACGTAATTTCTAATTTCTAAATATCGCAGGAGTCTATCGGCTACGGTCACGGTCGGTTGTAACGTAAACACCATAGGTACATTATAATATCAATATCACAGAATCATACACAAGCAAACAACAGTGATAATTGAATTAACTCACATAATAATTAATACATAAATATTGTCTGTTAATCTTAGTTTCTAACTTTTTAGTATAGCTAATATACAAATATTGTTTTTAATGGTTTTTTTTTATCGTAAATTCAACGGTAGGTACTATATAGACAATATAGTATAATAGTATATAAATATAATATGAGATAAAGGTATTAGATATTCAGTGAATATAGATGCTTAATATGATATAGGTACCTACATTATTTATACTACGTTTCGGGAAATAAGAAGTGCATTTACATTTATTTCATATTTGTATTAGAAATATTAAATAGTTAGAAATTAAGATCAACAGACAATATTGATGTATTAACTATTATATAAATTAATTAAAATATCATGGTTGTTTACTTTTGTATAATACTGAATCTAGGATAAAAAAGACACAAAATATATAGCTACCTGGAGCGTCTCGCATGCGTCCCACTTTCAGTTTCAATTTTTTTTTTTGCAATATTTTATTATAAATTCTAAAAATGATTATTGCTATTGAATAAAAATACAAAATTCAATACAAAGTTAAATTTATTAATATGTAACAGTAAAATAGAAAACGAAAAATGAATAATAATTAGAATAAGAGTATGTAAGCAATAGTCGTTATAAATTCGTCAATATTTTTCTTTCTTTTAAGCAGTCAATACATAATATCATTGAGGCTATATTGTATTAAATATTTTAATCAATGATAATATTTATATATGTTTTGCCTCGGTTTTAACATTTTCTATAACAAACATTTTAAAATTTACAAATATTTAAGTAGCAAGTTAATCAAATAAATTTCTCCCGTCAACCAATAATATTTTATCTAAATACGCAATTGTTTAATTTCGATTTAAACTTTATTATGTTCCAAATTTTTTTCTATGGACACGATACACGCCACACATCCTGCACGCGTAATAAATAATAATATACACGCATAATAGGTACTATACGGCAATAAGATTAGCCCGATTAGTGAAGCTAATAGTGAAGACTTTTGTTCGTGGTCTACTAATAATAATACATTACGGGCATTTAAAATGTGAAACATGGACAAGTAAACTATTGAGTTATTTACTTACGCTTATTTGAAATATTATTGATTTGTAATCAATTTTGTAATTTATTTTTCAAAATAAGGAGACCTCAAAAATTGTATTACATTGTTTAAACAAAAAAATATGGCATAAAAATAAAGTTGAAAGTGGAATGCACGCATTATCCATATTAGTATTCCTCATTATTAGTATTTCTTAATAATTATTAATTATTATTGTGTTTAATAGCCAGCACGTCTGTACGACTTACTGTACGCAGTGCGTACGCTTTTAAATCGTAATTCGTAAAACGATAATAGTATAATCAACTTATTATTAATTAATAGTAATGGACAATATTATAAATGATAGTGTCAACTTCTATAAGGACGCGAGAGTAATAATCAGAAATACATACTATTAAATAGGACGGTTCATATCATAATTTAAACCCACGCGTAAAATACAATAGTGAATACACTAACATTGTTGTATTACGGTGTATTCTGTGTGCAGATGTGTGAGCGTGTGCTCAGTCAGCGCTATTATTATTGTATAAATTATATACACATGCATGTAGACAACACGTAATACGAATCACTGAACTCGTCTGTTATACAGTTCAACTCATTGCAATTTATCGCGAATTAAATCTGTTTACTATTTAACATCACATTTAATTATTCATGACGTGGTCCATTATCGGTTAAACGTGTCGACCTCTATATTCTATGTAGTACAGCAGACTGTTCAGATCAGTCATACGATCAATCCCAAGAATATTATGTTTCATAATTTATTATTTTTTTTTATTATTATTATTTCTGTATATATGGATCGAATAACAGCTATAATATTTTAGAAGCAACATTGACTGCCTATATAGTCTAATGCTCTGTTTTATAATTAACGGTGTACTATATATATTACTTTGTCCGGTCTCTATTAAAATATATTTTTTTAAATTAAAATATTCCTATTTGTTTATATATGTATAAGCCTTATTCATTAGTGCAACTAGGGGGGAGGGATGGGGCCCAAAAATAAATTATTCAATTGTTTTCTAACAATAGTTAGTTGGAAATTTAAACTGAAATCTATATGTTATTTAGGACGAAATTAATAATATTTTAATAAATATTATATTTATGATTATCTTTGTATCAATCTAAAACATTGATATAATTTTGTTTTATATACCTAAGACCTAAGTATCAAACTATATAGGTAGTAGGTACCTATGTCCTATATCGGCTATACTAACTGGCCATCAGTATCCAAAATTATACATTTTGTCATTGTAATCAACACTAAACTATAGAAGTGTAGATGTGCACCTAAATAATTTTTTTTTCTGGTTGGATGTTAAATGTGTACCTACTATAAATTATAATAGTAAATAGTTAATGTAAACATCGACATTGGTAATTAATATTATCCAACTACCACTCATGTGTTTTTTTTTAATAGTACACCGAAAAAAACCACACGATATTTCATTGGATATTACCTAGTTCTAATTAAAAATTCGGATTAATAATAATTGTAATTTATTAGGTATATTAATAAAAGTTATATTTATCTAAAATTGCATTCGAATAAAAATTATAAAAAAAATACATAAGCTAGCGGGTACCGCTCTACTATACAGTAAAAATATAAAACCTGTGAAAATCAAAAAAATCTCACTATATTGTAAAATCAATATGAACCCAACCTCAATAAGAGTGATAATTTTTTCAAATACTTTCAAATTCAGTTTTTTATACTTTTTAAAAAAAATAAAAATTCGAAAAATGAATCCATACTAAACTTTAATTATGCTAAGGTTGTCATACGTCCCGAAACCTGGTTTTGAATTGTATAGTGTCAAATGTCAATAAGTAAATATAGTGACTATTGTGTGTGGAATTTCAGTTTCCAAAAAAATTGTATTAATAGTGTTGGTAGATTGTGGAGGAGTAGTAAGATTTGTTTCTATGAAAATAATACAAAAATGTTTATCAAAAGCTTAAATAAAATACAATATGACAATTTAAATTTATGCTCATTGCCTAGATTTTTTATGGACTCTAAAGTTCGAACCAAATAAGAACAATGCATAAAGTATAGCGCTTCCCGCGGGAGACTGTGCTGCGGAAGAAAGCTCGTTTTTCCTTGCTACTACAACAGCTACAGCCCGCCCCATGGTATGCGAGGAATAGTTCTGTTCTTTCGCTGAACTCAGTATATGTACGTACTGGAAATAAAAAAAAGTTGTATACAGTTTGCCGAATTCCCGATAATTTTACTTATTTTATTTCACGCTACTGCAGGTACACAATTTATTACACGTAGTTTATCCGTCACTTTTACCGATAAATCTCTTGAAATTATATCCACGCAGGCACTGAGAAGAGGTACCTCTTCACTGTACAACATGTCAACATAATATAATACATCGTATGTGATGTATTATGTATAAAGGTATTTTTGCTGTAGTTGTTTTTGTCGTCACTTGTTATTTAATAATATTAGGTACCTAGGCACTTGTAATATTATCTCGGTCGCGCGTTCGTGTGTTTGGTAAGAAACTTAAAATTAAAAAAAAAATTTAACATTTAAGTACCTACCTATATGTTAAATACTTAAATGTTTAATTATAATTAAAATGTATTATACTAACAATTTAAATTATAATTATCACATAATTGTGACGTGCACGTAATATGATAATAATAATAATAATAATAATAATAATAATAATAATAATAGTAATATATTATATCCGCCGTCACTCTTTCGAATAGGCCGTCAGACTCTAGCCTACCACCACCAAAGGTCGAATGCTTGGGTCGGATACCACGACCGTGGTAAAAACACTAACTGCTAACACACATACCGTGCGCGGGACATAGTGCGTCAAGTAGCCATACTAGCGTCGAGCTTGTTACTTGTACAAAATGTGTAGAGCTTTGTACGACTGATGTCACTCTGGCCTCCAGAAATCGTTCAAAATCGATTGTATTATCAAAATTATATCGATCCGTTACATCGTTTGCGTGTTTTTCACGGTCGTGATCGGATGGCAGAATCGGAATATTGTTATTTAATAATTACATGGGTATGTGATATCTCACTAATACATCTACAGTAGTATTATTACGATCCACACGATTGTAATTTATCTTTTTTGCTACAACGCTATCAATTGACGTTCAGAAAACGTACAATACGTTTACTAGACTGTGACTGGTGACTAGTGGTGAGTACCTACCTAATAAGTAATAACATAATATTTTTATTTTTATTTCAATGCAGTACCTAACACGAATAGCCGTCAAGCCAACACATTATACATGCATGACGTACCTAGCAGTCGATTTAATTTTTAAAATAAATTGTACGAGTTTTGCAGTCTATTATGAATAGCTACTTAATACTTATACCTTTGAACACCTACCTACTGTATAGCCCGTATAGGTGTTTCTTAAGTAGTGATGTTTTTAAGTATTTTACAAATAAATACTAGTAAGATTATTTTTTTAGCGCCAATTCTAAACGTGTCATTGTATGGTTTGCGCCTAATTATTATTTCAGTCTTCAGACCGTCTCGTACATATTATATAATATTCTATAGCTACGGAAATGCTTATAAGAATGCTAAAATTATGTTTTTAAAACATTTTTAATTGCGCTACTTCAGTCCACAGAGTACAAACAAAAACTTATTTGTGTTCTAATTTTCGACAGTTTACAACACTGCAGTTCATGACGAGCAATGTATGGACGTATGGTACCTACCTATTATCTACAGCAACATGTCTATATAGCTATAAAAGTACGCGAAGAGTATACAGAAAGAGAGTGAATGACCGAGAGTGAGTGAGCGAATGTGTGAGAGAGAGGGAGAGAGAGAGAGAGAGAGAGAACGCAAGTGTGAGAGATAGAAAGAGAGCGAGTGAGAGAGAGAGAGAGAGAGAGAGAGAGAGAGAGAGAAAGAGACCTTTGTCGCGTACATATTTCCGTCATGGTTAGTTTATGGCTGAAATTCGTATAGTGAAACGGCATTAACGAATCGAAAGAATAGAATTCGATCCACGATCGTGTTTGTCGGTGTTTTAGTCTTCAATATTTCGGTTTTAACAGGACATAAAAGCATCTCAAACCCGTCCATTTTTAAGGTGGTTTTAAACACGATAATTGAGAAATATAAAAAATTAAAATTAACTATCGTCAATCAACATTATATATTTAAACGCATGCACAAAGTAATTAACAACTAAGCAGTGTTATTATTTTATTAATAACACTAATTAATATTGGCTTATTGTGTAATTTAGTAGCCTATTTCCAAAACAGATGATGTATGAAAATTAAAAATGTAAAAATTAATGCTGAAATTATTATTATTTTAACTAGTTTAGACTTTTAGAGTGATATTAACATATTATAAGACTGCTTTAATTTTGTCTCCAACTAAATTTCTAAATACCATTGATTCTAAATATATACATTTTATAATAATATAATATAATATATAATATAAAAATATATTCGAAATTAAGTTTTTTCCCCAATTCGTTCATTAATGGCCTATCTTCCATCGGAAACGACTACTTTGAATTTTCCATATTGGCCGATAGCAGTGCCGTAAAAATATGCACAATGTCGGCGTAGCAAACATTATAGGTATGCCCGATGCAGCCATACTATAGGTATAATAATATTATACGATGGTACCTATATGGCTACATTATTATATTATAATAACAAATTGTCATATTTTATTTCCATTACAAACTTACGGGCTTATCGTGTCCGATCGCATCGTTATTCGCTGTATTATACATTATACGCTGGTGCTTTACAGACCGCAGTTATTATAATTAACTGTTTTATTATGAGTTGAAATCATTAAATACAATTCGAGATAATTATTAATTATTATTATCGGATGATTTTTTTTTAAAGCAGAGTTTATTCACTTATCATTAGATATTATCTCTAGCCGCTCAGTTCAAAAATTAACGAGAGCGTTATAACTATTATTATTTTCTAAATTCTAATAAGCAGCCTGAATTTTTTAAATTTTACGACTTCTGTATGACGTTTTTCGTTCACGCTATAGATTGTCGAGTGAAAACAATCGAATTTGGCCCAGTTTCAGTCAAGTGGCTTCAGTTTTCGTTAGATGGCGCTACTAACGATAACTTTTTTGTCCTCGCTCGCCGCTCTCGACTATAATTCCTATCCACTTATCTCTTATCTTCCTACCATAAATAATATTATAATACACTATAAATATATGTGATACAATACATGCATTCATAGCGTACAATACACATACATATTATTTATTTATTTTAATAAATACATCAATAATTAACGTTGTTATCATTATTGTTGATAAATAACTTATTTCATTCGCTACCTGTAACCTGCTGGTAGTTGTTTCGATAGAGTTTAATCCTTTTTTTAAAGTTTAATCAGTTATTTTACAGCCGATATACCTACGTTATTAATTTTAATTGATTCGCTTGTTTTTTTTCATCTCGGAAAATAATTCACAGTTTCTGCACTGTTCAGTGCTCATACAACACATCATTTTGTTGACCGAAAACGTTTATCCAAAATGAGGCTGATCGGCTATAGGCTGGCAAAAAACCTGGAGAAAATGGTCGATTTCTACTCGCAGTTTAATCCATCATCGTTATCCATTAAACAGTTCATTGACTTTGGTGAGTTATTTACAATTATTATACCGATACCATTATTTATTTTTATACCATTCACAATAGTCAACTATAGTATTACATATTGTTTGTCGATCAATGTAAAATTATTGATAACCGTCGCTCATAATCCATATTGCTCAGATGTCTATTGTATATTTTATATCCAGTATATCATTTAACAATAACCATTTGATAACAAGTAACAACATTATCAACAATTTTATGATTTTTTTTATTCAAAGGTTAAGTCCGAAGACTTTTTTGTACAAATTCCGAATGTAAATATTCTGTATGTGCCCATATATTATGAATACAGACTATAAAAATAATTACTTTTTCATCAATTGATTTAAAAATCTATGAATTAAGTTGAATTTTACTTTCATTTAAAATTTTCAAGGATTGTTTTATTATTAAAGGTTTGTACAAGGTATTCTACTGATAAATGTATTGCAATTATAACCATTTGAAGGTCGATTGTAATGAATTTTTTTACTGACCTAGAAAGTAAATACTATTTTATTTATAACATAAATACCTATTGCATATTTACCTCAATATTTACTAAACGCTTAAAATTTAGCATATACAGAGTCAAAATAATCTCTTTAAGTTATGCTTTTTTACATTTTATTATTAGTTTTTTTTATCAAATTAATAATTTAATTTTTGGGTACCGATATTACAAAATAATCTACTAATCATTTTCACTAACTATTAATTAACAATAAATAATTGTATTCATATTATATTTAAGATGTTTTTAAGCTCAGAATTGTTATCTAACTGGGTTTTCTAAGTTATTTTCCAGTATACATTGACCTATGTTTAACTGCCATTATTATTAAGTTTGTTCCATTGAGATCAGATAAAATTATATTTTTGTGGATTATTCTAGGTTTTGTTATTTTTAATTGATTTATTATTATGGATAAAACTATTGAACTTTTATTCTTGTAATCAGTGCCATTGAACTCATATCATATGAAGTGATCACTTCACTTCTTAAAATTGAGATGACTGGGAAATTGCTTGATTCTAAATTCAACTATAAAATTAAAAATATAGTTTTAAATTCCTGATAAATATAATATGGTATATAGTAAATCTTATATATTCAGATTTAAACTGAGTTCTTACCATATACATTTTATTTGTTCATTATAAGTCAGTGGTACCCCCTAAAAAAATATCTTATTTATTAAAATTAATCATTATTTTATGAAAGTTGCACAAAATGATTGTTCTTTTTTAATAAATTCTTTGAATGTAAAATTGTTATTTTTCAACTTAAGAGCAATTAAAAATGAAATTAAAATTAGACATATTAATAATAGGTATCAATATAACACTTAAATATGTATTGTTAATAATGTTGAATAATTGTCTATAAATTAATTACATTATCAGCATACTTAATCTATTATTACATTATATTATCAAATAAGAGTGAAAGGCCGAAAAACACAATAATCCACGTCCACATAAGAAGAAACTACATTTATTTAAATAATTAGAATTTTTATTACAAATATACTTTAACCAACAAAATGGGACAAAGATGGTCAATAATTATTGATTTTGACCTACAATTATTGTAATTTATTCGATATTGAATCATGTGTAAATTTAAGTTAATCTTACTATTATTATCAATACAGGTTTAAAGGCAAATGAACAAAAATCATATCAATTTTTAAAGAAAGAACTTCCAGTTCGTTTGGCTAATATTATGAAAGAAATTCACTTGCTGCCAGATAATCTGTTAAAAATGCCATCTGTGAATTTAGTGAACAACTGGTATGCACAATCTTTCAATGAAATGATTGAATTTGAAGTTGATGATGGATGCACGGAACAAACGTTAAATAAGTAAGAATAAATTTAATCCTAAAAAATTCTAATATTATTAAAATTAAACATAAATCCCTACACACTACATTGTCAATAGGTAATATGAAACAATGAAAACCAAATTACACAAAATAAACTAAATATTTAAATGTTTAAATATTTTATAAAATTTGAAGTTTTGTTTAAAATTACTCATATACTCAATACTTTAATATTTATTGTGTGTTATACAATTAATATTTTATTTTTTTTTAAATTCATTTTTAGATTTTGTAAAATATTAGTAAAAATTCGTAACCGTCATTCAGATGTTGTCCAAACAATGGCACAAGGTGTTTTAGAGCTAAAAGATTCACATGAAATTGATTTGCATACTGAAAACAGCATCCAATACTTTCTCGATCGTTTCTATATGTCTCGAATTGGTATTCGTATGCTGATTAACCAGCATAGTAAGTTTAAAGAAAATTTTTAAAATTTTTTCTTTTTTAAAATTTCTTTTCTTTTTAAGCATTATTATTTGGAGACCATATTAACAACAATCACCATCATCAACATATTGGATGTATTGATCCATATTGTGATGTGATAAGCGTTGTGAAAGATGCTTACGAGAATGCTAGATTTTTGTGTGACCAATATTATTTGACCTCGCCCGAATTAGAAATCTGTAAAAGTATTGGTAAGTTTAATCATACATACAATTGATGCTCTCAGATATTTTATTGTATTTAATTTTACAGATGCTGATGATGAGCCAATAAAAATTGTTTATGTGCCATCACATTTGTATCATATTTTATTTGAATTATTCAAAAATTCAATGAGAGCTACTGTTGAGCATCATAAGACTGATATTTTGCCACCATTGCATGTAACAATTGTAAAAGGAAAAGAAGATGTCTGTGTTAAAGTGAGTTTAAAAATGTTTTATCTACGTTATATATTATTATTGTAACTTTGAGTTAGATATAGATATATTAATGGTTAATATCTATTGACATTTGTCATATGTTGATGTTATCCAAAAGAATATCTTACATTGTAAATAGAAGTATTTTTGTTTAATTTTAATGGAATACTTGTTTTTTTTGAAACATTCTTGGATAAATTATATTTTTAATTTTAAATAATATTTGAATATTATTTGTAGATAATAATCATCTTCATACTTGTATTATTTTAATTTCTACTTAATAGCATTATTCAATATTTATAAAGATTTATTTTTCATTCATAATTACTATCTAATGATGATTACATGAGATTAGCTTAATATATTATGTTTAGTGTACAGGTCAGATATAACTTATGACGGGTGAAAATAGAATGATCTTGTATTTATTGGCATTATGAAAGTTTGAGAACAAAATAAACATATGTTCAAAATATATATGTACAATTAGATACTAAAAATATTTTATTATCTCGACAGGTGTCTGACCAAGGTGGTGGCATTCCAAGGAGTTTGAGTGAACGTATGTTTCACTACATGTATTCAACAGCTCCACAACCTTCAAAATCAGATGCACATACAGTGCCATTAGCAGGAAAGTATTTTTAAACAATTTTGTTTTATTTTAATATAAACAATTGTACAGCTTTTTAATGTAATGTTGTTACAATTTTAGGGTATGGTTATGGACTTCCTATTTCTAGGCTTTACGCTAGATATTTGCACGGAGATTTAGTCTTGTTATCTTGTGATGGGTTTGGTACCGAAGCCATTATTTACTTGAAAGTAAGAAATAATTTATATTATCAAGATTCAATATAACATCATGTTTGATAATAGTTTTAAATTACAATATAGTTATCAAATTATTATAAATTTTATCTATTGAGATTAATAGTATAAAAATATAAATAAAAAAACAATTATAAATATATAGCTAGTCTTATACAGTGTGATAACAATTTAAATATTTCAGCCGCATAAACTTTTATTGAAATTAATTTTGGGGGGAACCCAAGGGGTGCTAAAATACATATTTTGTGAAAGGTTCGAATTTTGTTTGCACATGATTTAGATTAATTGATTTTTTTCAAGTCTATTTGACTCTTTATACTTGGCTCTAAGTTTAAGCTTAAATGAATGACAGCCATTATTCAGTTATGAAAAAAAAGTTTAATTTACCTGTATAATTTATTAATTTTATGTTCATGTACCCAATTATATTTTTTTTTTCGGTGATATGTTATAATTTCTATGCAAAAATCTTACTTCGTTTAGGACAACTATGTTTTTAATTTTTATAAATAATTTCCTGACATCAAATAGTATTGATAATAAGAAATATCTAATATTATATACTTATTAGACACACTTATAAAAAAGCAGACTGAGCTAAGGAATACGGATCTAAGATATAAAATCAATACAGTTTTTTTATCATAACATAACAATAATTAATAACATTATCTGATTATTATAATATTATTAGAATTAATGAAGTATGAAGTAAAATTCCACAGCAAAAATAGTTTGAATTGTAACTATACTGGTAGTTGACCAAACACAAAAATATCACATACAACAAATTTAGTACACATTTAAGTTTATCTGTATAATTAATACTACTTCTTCTATTATTATTATTATGATAATTACTATAGTATTGAATATTGTTATTACTTATTAGGGCAATAAAATAAACACAAACAAAAATGCACATATTATTTAAACATTTAAAATTTTTATTCATAATTTGATGTCCGCAAAACATTTGATCAATCCAAATCATGTGCTAAAAATAAATATCACAATTAAAAAGAATACATTTAGTAATGCACATATTACATACTTGAAAATTTCACAAAATATGTATTTCAGTACTTCTTAGGTACCCCTAAAAAATTCATTTCAATACAAGTTCATCCGGCCTATAATTTAGTGTTACTTTAATAGCAATCACATTGTATATTAAATTTAAAATTTAAAAGACCCACAATATTTGTTAAAAAATATCACTCTCAGATGATCTAAGAAAAAAGATTCTAGAAAAAAATAAATAAATCGAAAAAATTTGTCAGTAATGTATCAATTAAATGTATTAGAAGTATTGGCCTGATCAATAACTAATAAGTAAGCATTGTAAATTGAAAGAAATAGAGTTAGATTTGACATTTAATTGGTTGTGGATAAACCAATTTTTACATTTGCTGTAGAAAAAAATATCTTCAAATATATTAAAAGACAAAAAATTACACCATTTATCATTACTCGGAGAAAAAAATGAATATTATTAAGTAGAGCGCTATATCTTACATATTTTACTAAGTGTCATTGCTATAAATATTTTTATGATTTGACATGTTTTAACTTATCATGTTCTGCGTAACTTACTAAATTATTGTTTCAACAATTCCTTTTTTTCTCAAGTTAATTACTTGTCATGTGAAATATGATGATGACAATTATTTGTATTTGTTTTTTGCCATTAATTATTTCTTAGTATATTTTCTATTGTTATAAGCTAGACAACAAATGTATTTACATGTTTTTCTTTAGTAAACAGAAAAAAAATTATTATATGGCTTATAAGTATAAGACACCAACTATTAATAATATAAAAGTAACTTATTTATGTAATAAATGATGGAAACTTTTTTAAACTTAGTTCCAATTTCTATATTCTGTAACCCCATAATACTTTGAATTTGGCATTAGTCAAACCCTCTGTATCAAACTATTATTTCAATTGAAACTTTTTTTAGGCTTTATCAAACGAAGCTAATGAATTGTTGCCAATATACAATAAGATGTCAACCAGGTTTTATAAAATAACTGATCACACTATTGACTGGAGAAGTACTTGCAATCACACACCGATCAGTCAGCAGCAGTTTACACAAACACAATAAGTACAAACTGACCATTTGAGAAGCTATTTAGTCGCCATTTATATACAAAAATAATACAATAATGGAATTTTTTTTTTTGTTTTTAATTTATTTTAGTAATTAATTTTTTTAGATATTAGAAATTGTATCATAATTGGTAAAAAGGAATTTTCTTATACATAATTTCTCTACTCTCATGATATTTTTGTATTAGCTCATTTAGTAAATTATATTATTGAGAGACTTAATCAAGGTTAAATTTCTTGGATATGGAAAATTTGAATTTATTATATTAATGGAACTTTGAACTATATTATCATTATTAATTTTCCAATTAATGGATACATTCTAATTGTCTGTTTAAAATTTTAAGGTGTCAATCACATTAATTGTATGATTGAAATAAAAAAAAACTGTTAGATCGTTAAGCTCATGGTTATTAGAACGTAGTTACAAAAAAACACACTGAGAGTTATTTGACTTGCATAGATTTAATATAGTAAACTATGTGTTCTAGTTTAAATACAATACATATTTATATAATTTGTTATTTAAAAAAAATCGAATTAAACCGTTCTTTTATACTTTTACACTAACCTAATTTTTATTTAAAAAAGTTGTCTACTTTAATCTTATGAATTATCATATTATGTTGGTGATTTTGATTTTGATTTCTGTAAATGTCATTTAACTTTTTCATTGTATACTTGTTTTTTTTTATAAACCAACCTTACCTCTTTAATTAATTAATCATTCAATATTCAATTAATTTACGAAGTGAAAATAAAGCAGTTCAAATTTAAATTACATATGAAAAAAAAAAATAGTTTTCCCAGTAACCTGAAATTGGTTGAACTTTCATCATAGCCTATTCAACTGATTTAATATTCATGCTGTGTATTTTATATTTAATTAAAAATTGTTATTCAATTAAATAGATTAGGTATTTAATTTGTATACATGAATACGATGATCAAGATTTTAATTTTAACTATCATTTTTTTTTTGGTCAAGGTTAATGAAGACTTATCAACTTATTAATATTGTGTATGAAAGTTGCTAAAATTAGCCTTATTCATAATAGCTACTATGATTAACTTCATTTAATAATACAATTAAAGTCTCACTAAATCACTATCACACTTGATATAAATGTGTATTGTACTTTTTCAGAGATGAGACTAATAATTTAATTAGGTATGCAGTTTTGTATGTAATAATGATATTATTAAATTGTGTTAAGGTATATATTTTTTTTGTTCTATATAACAACTATATCTGATTAGGAAGGTATGTTAAATTGTTTTAGTTAACTGCATTTAGATGATATTATTTTGATTTATGTTTCAGACATGGTTTAAATAATTTAGTTCTGTATGTGTGAAAAATAAATTTTTTAAATGTATAATGAAATTTAGTGTTTGATACTGTTTTGTAAGAAAACTACAAAAAAAAACAACTATATTGTATAACAAATGAAAGAAAGTGATGTGAATAAAATAATTATTATAGAAAAAAATACCACTGTTTGATTGTAAAAAACTTTGTGTTTCCATATCATATTATAAAAATATCTAAAAACTTCACTGCATTTTTCAATAAAATTATATTAATGTAACAGATTTTACTACTATTTATCTAAAACATACTAATTTTCTATAAGATACAAATCTAACACTTAATTGACTGTAATATTAGGGTTCACTTGATATTAATAAAAATAATAACTTGTTGGAGGTGTGTTACTTTATGAAAGATAAATACATTTAGTAACGGGGAATAGCATGGTTCTAGATAACAAAGAAAAAAATATATGTACAGTAAAATTTTAAATAGTGAATAATTGAAAGATAAATTTTACTTGCCGTGAAAGTTTTATTTCAACAAAATGTATTATATATTTAAGTAAAAGTGGGAAATACTTTATTTATTTAAAATATCAATTCAGCTCTATTGGCTAACTCGGATGTATTTTTAGGAAATGTTTATTTTAAAATAGAATCTAATTAAAAATTTTACTTTGAGAAGGTATTTTGTATATTAACTTTTAAGTACTTGGTAGTTTTTTCTAATGACATATTATGGATACTTATAATAAGTTATTAATAACTAGAATAAAACTATAAGCTAATATTTAATATGAAAGTTGTTTTAGAATTTAAAAAAATTAATATTATTGTTGGCTCGGTTCATGTTCTGTACTGGTTTTTTTTTATTATTAAGTTTAAAAGGTTCCACAGTTATTATCCTACATTATATTTGCATTGACATTAATTGGTTAGGTTATTTGCTTAGCTAAATTACAGTGTTGAATTTAAGGTCGTATATTTTTTTTTATGAAGTTATTGAAATGTTTACATTTGTATGTTTGTTTTTTATTTTAAATGTTAGTACCGGCCGATGGTTTTGAAAAGGTTGAAAATTTCATGAGTGTTATGTTGTCGAAGTGCGTGCTTCTTTTATACTCTATAGTATAAGTATGTTGGAGACTGATTTTCTTATAGGCTGAATAGCTGGTAATCTTTTTATTATTATTATTATTGTTATCAAATTCATCAACATACATAGGGGTAAGTGCTAGGCCCATCAAAAGACATTTAGATATTTTTATGTTTATATTTTACAGCCTAATGCTTTGAATCAAATTATAAATTTAGTTAATTAAATTATTACTGTTATTCTTTAAATTGTTATATTATCAAAATTATGCCAATATTTAGATACTGGTATTGTCATTTACTAGACATATGAATACTTTTTTTGCTTCATGTATGGAAAATCCCAAATCTGCATCTATTGCATTTTGTAAATTTAACTCATTGTATTTTTGTGGATAATTCATATAAGTACATTTAATTTTTTTGTTTGTTGACACGTTGGGGATTATCGTTTAGAATTTTTTGGTATTAAGAATTGTAAAAATTGGTCACTGCTAAGATGATACATCATAGAAATTTATAAAGATTAGAGATTGATTGTTACTGAATTGATAGATATCTGCTTAAAATATTGAAAAAAACTACTTAAAATAATAAGATATTAATTCTGTACAAATTATTATTATAGAATTATGTGAATTATATCGTGGGAATCAATTTTTGATATTTAAATTGAAATTGTTTTTATTTACAACAGTTTTTAAAATAGGTAAAATATTTACTTATGTATTTTTTTATTAAGAAAACTGGGTTGCACAATAGTTAAAAGAAGGTTGATGCTCAAATGTTTCTACATTACAATCCAATCATTCTAAGTAGGTGTGATTTTATAGACACATTATTTATTTTCCAATTTTTTCCAATAACGACACATTTTTTTACAATAGTTACATTATAGCAGTGATAGTTAATGTGATTAGCTTATATATTTGTATCATGGATGCTAAAGTGTATATTTAAATTAGATATTGCCACAGTAAGGGTGGTGCAAGTGAATGACATTCTCCTTCATTGAATACTGTACTTTTGAAAGTTCGATTTAAACTGTCAATAATCAGTACGATCCGTCCATCTCAAACCATGTTGTTTTTCATAGGCCACAGAACTATTCACTGATTCTGTATTATATATTTTCCATAAAGCTTGAGTAACCTATTTTCTGAAATTTAGTACTTAGGTAGTCTACACTCTACAATAACAAATAATAATTATTGGTGCTAGTAACCAAACAGTAGAATTACTGAAAATCGAGGATGATATTTACATAAAATTCATAATTCTTGATCATGAGTATTAAATTTTGCTTTTTATTATGTATTTAGAGTTCCGACACTTGATATCGATTATAAGTTATAATTCTTATTTCTTACAAGTAGAACTATTGCCTCCTTCATTCACAAACATGTTTTTTGAAAAATGAATAGACTACATGGTGTATATTAAATGCCAACTGTTACCGCCAGTAAATCACAATTTTTGGTAGACTACTTCTTAAACTACATGATAGCCAATATTATATTATTAGCTTGTCATTGTGTCTAATGTGTATACCTTTGTTTGAGAAACAAAACAAGTATAGACTGTAGAGACAAAAGACACTGTATTTTACCTGTTGTATGTAAATTCTTGATTATTTTGTGGTTAGTATTTAGTTAGTTGTTTCAGTAATATATAGTGCTTTTAATTGCCTAATGGATTTTTTCAGATATTACAATTGAAATTAAAAAAGGATATGCATATTTTTTTAGTAAGTTTGCATGAATATAATTAATATAAATGTATACACTAAATTTATTCATTTATGATAATATATTTAAAATTATATATTCCTGTATGTAAGGTATAAAAGAAAAAAGTTCATATAGATCAATCATAAAATATTGGATTTTAGAGAAATCAATGGAACTTGAAATTTTTAGAAAAATATTTTTAGAAGTATCGAAGTATTGATTATGGAAATCGTAATAAATAATGAGTGTATTTTGACATAAGAAATAAGTTCTAATTTATACAGACAGACAGACAGACAGACAGACAGACACACTCACACACACCCGCACACCCATGTTATGAATTATGTATGAGAGAAAATTAGACAAAAATCTTAATATGTTTAAGTTATTAGAAATAAGAACCGCACTATTGGTTTGGTACAGTTCCAGCGGCTTCATAAATGTTAGTTAATTAATTAATTTTCAAACAGCATAGTTGCCATACTCAGAAACTCAGTAAACAGATTATCAACATAAATTTAATCATATAAAAGAATTGTGTTATCTTTGATGATGATGATGAAGATATAATGACTAGGTATAGAAGTATGTACAAATTTGTTAATCATTTGTATTAATCAAATTAGTACTGTTGTAAAAACTGAGAAGATCTGGAGAGTAGGTTCGTAAATTTAACTGAAGAGAGCATTAGCGAGTGAAGTAGTTTGATATTTTATGGTTAAGTCAGTGATTATATTTAGTTTATGAAAAATAAAATAAAGTTTGATGGTGAGAATAATAGCACTGCATTTTGTCAAATTCTACCTATTGCCAATAAATATGCATCTTTGTTGAGAAAATAAAATGCTGACGGTACTTCTAATAGTATCAGTGATTTCTATTTTGAAGTAATTTACCTAATTTATACTTACCCTGCTTTTAAAAAAAATGTTTTAATATCTATTTTACAACTATTTGTCATTCCTTTTTTTTTATTTTAAACTAATATTTAATTTAAATATTATACTAATGAAATATTAAATAATTGGAATTAAGTAGACTGAACATTTAAGGAGGGATATTGAGGTTTCCAATTTTATATTTATGTAATTATGTGTAATTGCAATCAGACATTCATTTGATGATCAAGCAATCAGTATGTAGAAAAAGGTCTCTGGTAACAATACCTCCTATTAAAGAGAAAAATGTCTAGGTGTATTAATGTTTTTAAAATCATTATGGCTTATATTATGTTGATTGATGAACATTGCCATGTATCTTATATGTAAGCAATTTTTACTATATTAAGGTATGATACAAGCCACAGTATTATTTAACGAAATTTACCATGATAGTATAATATTAGTTTATTTTATTTTATCAGTTGTACTAAATAATTAATGCAAATTAAAAATGCTTTTATAATACATGCATTTAACATCTATATTAATGATTGCATTTAAGTGTGGTAACTAATTGATGAAAGTAAATTTTTATAGTAATCTGTAATTCTGTAATAAATCTATGTCTTATATACCATAAAATTTCATTTAATCTGGATCTCGTTGACTGTCACATTTTTAATCAGTATAATATACTTAGATCATAGTAAATTTTAGTCTGTAGTAAAGTATACACACTAATATTGTATCTATACACATAAATTGTATGATATGATGTAAGGTTTATGGACTTAATTTTGCGACTAAGTCTTCGTAAATTGCAGATTATTGATATAAATTATATCAATAATAAAGTATCCGTATTATCGATGAACACTTTCTCATCACACCAAATCTCTAGTCAAATCTAAGATTTCTAGTTACAACCCAATTTATAATATCTTAGCGTACTGTCTAAATAATTTAATTAGGCAAAGAACACACAGTAAATTCACATAGCAAGTTAAAATGGAATTAATTGTCTATCTAGAAGATATACTAAATTTAGATCAATCTAAAGTGTATTATCTAACTTTTAATTTTTAATAGTATGTAACTGTTGAAAATTCCAATTACAAGCCATTGCTTATAGGAGATGTGCAACCACATGTTATATTGTATAAGTTTTAAAATGGTTTGCTTTTTTTTAATTGGTTAGAAAATAAACAAATATTGTTATTATTCCATGACTTACAAATTGATTTATTCATTCTATGTGTATTAATTTAGAAATTTGGTATGATGACTAATAATTTAACTAATTAGTTGTTTTTTCTATTAAATAACACAATTTTAGGAAAATGTTAAATTGGTTTTTAGTCAATGAGTTATTAAGACCTTTGAGGGAAATTTTAATAATATGTGAACATTGTAAGAAATTCATAATAAACCTATAATTAAATAATAAAATAATTTTGCTGATGCAAAATTTAAGTGTCAATAAATATTAATAATACGTACATGATAAATTATAGATTTTAGTCATCAAATACAAATCTAGAAAAAACATTTATTCATAATACATACAGTTTAAATTTCAGTCACAAATCAGAATGAAATAAAATTTTAAAAAAGTTGTAATTATTTTAAATTTATCAATTTTAATAACCAATAATCACTATTCAAATCAGACTAATATAAATTATTTACACATAATATTTTCATAAGAAAAAAACACCAAAACTCTGTTAACACTGAACACAACACCAACGATTGTAGATACCCGACACAGCATTTACTAAACTTCCATGTTCAATGTCATTAATAACAATTAAAAAAAGTAGTAGTATAATGAATTTCAATTAGTAAAAATAACATAATTATGTCATACATGATTTATATGCAATGAATTAAAAATAACAACAGTTGAATCGCGAATTACACTTTATTATAAGACTACTAAAACGCACAAGATTAGTTACAAGTTAGTTAATAATAAAATTATTTATTTTACCTTAAATAATTACAACACTTCAGAAAAAAAAATTACTGAACAACCCAAGTTAACTTGATTGCTGGATACTTTACACTGTATTTTCAAAGATATAAGAGAAACAGTTTGATGTAAGATCGGTATACATATTAACACTTATCAATAATAAAATAATGCATTATTTTAAATGTTTATTAAAAATATTGAGTCACTCGAGTACACATCAATAAACTTACAATAGTGTTCTACGACACTATTAATTAATATATATATATTAATATATTAAGCACAACTTGTATAAATTATGTTACGCACTCCACATGTTTTATATATAATTAAACTGTTTGTATATAAACTTGAATTAATAAAAAATACAATAAACTGAAATTATTAATTACATATTAAGCACATAATAAAAACTTTTACACAGCTTAAATAAACCACAATAACTTGTTTTGTTATGGACTTCAGCGTTCAAATTAAAAACATAAATATTGTAGCATCAAAAATCAATTTGGAGTCAATAAAAAATATTTAATCTAATTGTATTCTAGTATAATTATAACTTAAAATAATTAAAATTATCTAATTATTAAAATTACATAAATATAAAAAAATATGGATATAACCCATATACATTATTAAGTAAATGCTACATCTGCATACATTGTCTTTGTCTTACAAGAACATAACATATCATATTGTTATAGTAAATAATCTATTCAACTGTGGTATGTTTGATATTAGAGTGAATTAACATATCATAAAATTTAATATTAATAATAGTATAATATATTGAATCTTATTGGTTATTTTTATATTTTAATTTTAATGCAAGTTATTAGCATCTAAAAATAATAATGATTGGTACAGATTCACTCAGGTAATGTTCTTACTTTTAAATCTGATGATAGTCAAATGAACTTGAATATTATACATAACACGGTTAAATAAATTTTTCAGAATGTATAATTTTGTATATCATCATAATTTGCTATAAGATTAAAGAACAAATTAAACCCCCCAAATGCCTGGATAATAATCTTACCTTTGCATTTTTTATTAGGTTAATTTACTCCATTTTACTTTTAAATAACAGAGCAAAATAGATTAATGTGAACATACAATTTGCTATGTTGTATGTATGTATGTATGTATGTAAGATGAAGATAAAGCATGCGCGTGTAGTGTCCTTTTCATAGGTTAATAAACCTAATTAAAAATGAATATATTATTAAGAAACACCCCCACTAACTACTACCACAACTAAATGATCATCTTTTAATGTTTCACCGCTTAAATTTTTTGCACTTTGTTTCAGTAATTTGGCTGAATACTCACATGGAGGAAATGCATATAGTACACCAGCGGGTTCAGGATCTTTATTTATTAATGATATAACCCCAGCAGCCTCTTTCTGTTTTAAATAGGATACTAAATTACGTAAAGGTCTAATTTGTACAGATGCATCATCGTTGGTAATGGAGTTAGTAGAACAAGGCATGGCCAAAAATATGGCATGCATATCAGCAGTTACTATACGTTTAGAAACATCTTCCAACTTTGGCTCGTCTAAACGTAATCGTTGAGTTATGCGTAATGTTGATTTACCATCTTCATCTCTCATCATTGATTCTATAACATTTGTATCACCAGAAATTAAATGGCATTTAGCTGGGAATTGAGAGCTTTTTAATACAAGACTGCCTTGCCATACATCAGTACATTTATGAGCCAAATCCCCAAGTGTACGAACGGAACTCAAAGGACCTGTAGATTGTATTGCTCCTTCTTCAGATTCTAAATCACTGTCAATCGATTGGTGAAGTGGTGATCGTTCAGGTGATCTAGGAGAACCGATATCAGAAACAGAATGTTGCTTAAATGATCGACCGTTCTCATAATTGCCAAATTCTTTGTTTTCTTCACAGTATTCTGCACGACCTTTGCGGTAACTTCTCGAACCGTAAGGATACTCACCATCAGGCCACCCATAGGGATATTCATCTTGTCTAGCTAGTTCTCGTAAGTCTCCTGCAGATGCTGCAACATCATCATGAGATGACTTAGACTTTGATGAATAAGTTAATGTAGGACTGACACAGACACCTCCATCAGCAAAATCTGTTCTCAGCTTATGTTCAGAGCCTCCTAAAGCTACTCCTCTCATTTCTTTGACAGCTGCAGTAGCTGCATCAATGCTTTCAAACTGTATATAGGCACAAATATCACCTTTGACATACTCAATTTTTTTAATAACACCAAATCTATCAAATTCTTGTTCTAGTTGAGCAAGTGATGTCCAAGGACCCAAACCACCAATCCATATTCGTTGTGTTGGTGTAGATTTTCCATAGCCAATTTTACATTGAAATTTGCCTAAATATTGACCAGACAATTCGACTTTTGCTCTATGAGCCATATCTAAATTTTGATAACGAACAAATGCATATGCATTTCCTGTTCCTGGCAACGGTCGTTTAACATCAATATCCTCAACAACTCCATATCTACCAAATATACGACGAAGTTCTTCATCTGAAATAGAAACTTCTAAATTTCCAGCAAATAATGTGCGTGTAGCTAATGGGTCTTCTTCTGGTGGAATGTGGTGCAAATAGTTTGGAAATTTATCTTTTTTGTCATGTATCAAATGAGGAAGAGGGTGTGGTCTAAATGGTGGCATAAAATGTCTTGGTGGTCCATACAACGGATGAATTGGCCCTAAATGAGGATGAAGAGGAGCCACATGATGCAATAAAGGTCCTCTAGGTATCATTAGTTCATGATGATGTAATGGTGGCAAACCTATTTCTCGAAAGTCCCGTGGTGGCAGCAAGGGGGGAAGAGCCCCGTATGGTAACCTTTCATAAAACCTCTCAGCTGGATGTATCCTATGAAGTTCTGGAGGCAAAGGAGACCTATGATAGTATCGTTCAAACTCTGGGGAAAAATTTCGGGATCGAGAACGCCTAGCTCTTGATTCATAATGATCTCTAGAACTACGACTTTCATAAACAGGTGTTACTAAAGCTATTTTATCAAATAAACTTATTCTAGGCTTACTATGCTTTGCATCTCTAGCATCTTCTGAGCTTCTAAAACACACATATGCCACTCTCTCATCTAATTCATGTGATATTTTAACAGAAAATTCCCCAAATTTGCGATATTCACGGTATAGGATTTCTTTGACCTGTTCGTCACTTGCTTTTGGATGTAAAGCACTCACTGACAATACTTTATAAGTGGGATGAGATCTTTCTAATTCCCTAGAACGGCCAAATTCATCACGTTCTGAATATCTAGATACTCTAGGACTAGGTGGTGATCGAGCTCTACGACGTACACGTTCAGGCGATCCTCGCTCGTCAGAACTACCATCATACCTGTTAATACTGCTATGACGTTTCTTACGCGACATAGGAGGAGAATCACCATAACTTCTACGTTTCATATTGTCAATTTTCACGGTGATTTTCTTGCTTTTATAATCTCTAGGAAATCCAATCATTCACACTGTTGCACAATAAAACCATTAAGTTACCTAGAAATATTAATGATTTAATTAAAATATACGTAATTATGAAAATTATATATTTTTAATTGATTTCATCAATATCAAACATCAACTACTTGGTATGTAATAGTATAGCGCACTCACTCGTAAAATGTTAAAAGAAACACAACTGACAACGTCACGATACTGAGGACCATCAATACAAAATAACTCAAACACTTGGATTCAGGTAGTAATAGCGAAAACTTGACAATTCAGACACATAAATTGATAAAAACTTCGAGTAAACGAATGCTTTGGAGTTAGTACTGACCTACTACTAATAATACGTAAAAAAAAAAAATGATATTAAATGGCGGAAAAGCGGAATATGATGCAGTCGGACGCGGTGTACGTTACGCTCACTGACTCACTTGCGCCGGACGATCGTGTATTCGTGTGTCGTGAGTCGTGACCGCGGCTGATGCTTTCGACTAGTGTATATATAAATTATAAAATGAAGGTAGTTGCGCCGTCGCCGTTGTAGTATACGCGTAATGCATTCGTTGCGTATATCACAGACGTAATAGAAAAAATAATAATAATAATGATAATATGTGGATATAAGCAGCTCAGCTGCTGCTGTTGGCCTCAGAACCCACAACCCGGTAGTCGAAAAGACAAACATAATATTATTATCAGTTGCACAAAGTATCCTTATCATTTATCGATCTGACATTGTTATCGGTCTGATTGTAGACGTAGAGCTTGTTTTCGTGTTAACAATAAAAAGAGTAAACAAAAATTCATGTTATTTTAATTTTTCCGTTTCCGTTCTTATTCAATATTTATATTTAATAAGCAATTAAAAATGTCAGTGAATACATCATCCAGTTCTGACAGTTTTATTAAAGAATATGTTATAGATGTTATAGTAAATCTACCAAGGTCTAGAATCTACCGTGATCATAAGATTGTTTCAATCCATTTGGACATTATGAAGATAATGTTTTTAAAATCAGGTTTAGGTAATAGTCATATTTTGTATTCTTGCTTAATGGATTTAATTTTAATTTTATTTCAGGTTGAATAAAAACACAATCATGATTTAACTTGATACAATATGATTTAAGAAAATTAGTCAATGGAAGTTTGAAAATCCACTAGAAAATTAAACTGTTACATGTACTGTAATATTATAAGACTGGAGCATTTCAAGTACATTATTTGGGAATGTTCATAATCCAAGGTAAATGGCCTGTGGGTGAAAAATGAGATCAATTTTTTTAAACTTTGTTTTTTAAAGGTGACTGTACTCAGATTCACTAGTCTAATGTATTTAAAGCTGTGAAATGCATTTCAAACTGTATAGCAATTGTATATCATTTGTTCATTAATATGTTCAAAATCAAATAAAAAAGCAAGATGTGCAAATATCACAATTTATGTTAAATTATTGGAGCAATAATTTATTCCACACTCAAGGATCCAGTATCACAAGAGAATGGTTTAGAAATAGAAAAGGCTATTTTGATTTCAATGTGCAAGCAGTATATAATGGTAAGATGGAGATCACAAACAAAGTAGCTAGGTAATGGTGCATTTATATCATTAGTAAGGCTCGTGACTTAAAATTTGCATATTTTTGTTATGAAAGGTCTTGTGGCTTGGACATCTAAGTAACTTATACATTTATCTCAGGTAGACAACAAAGAAGTAAAATAACATTTTTTTCTTTTTTGTATATTTCAAAATAGTGGTGTTATTTTGCTATTCTTTTTACTTATAATTTTATTTCAAAGAATAAACATTTTTAAATGCTTAAAAAATCATCAAGTTTTCTTTTGTAGAACATGCATTAACAATTTTGAGGTATAGCTGTATTATCGCATTAATACATTTTCTCTTGAACAGAAAATTACGCAAATATATTAAACAGTAGTTTTTGGTTTTTTGTTTAATTTATTCATTCTTAGTATTTTTTCTATAAACTTAAAAATAAAGGCTTGTATTAATCATAATACAAGTATTGTAAGTAGTTTTGTAGGTGATGCCATTCTAAGACTAGTACGTTAGTTATTAGAGTTCAACATAACAGTGTTTTGTGGTTTATAGTTGGTTACTCACGCTGCTCTCTACAGGGTAAAATTTCTTCTCTCTTTTCATAGATTTGAGTACCTAGCAGAAGTCAGACAGAAGTTTATTACTGTTAGAATAGTAGTATTTAGTAAAATGTTTTTATGAATTAAAAAAAAAAATTGTAGTATGCTCCATAATTTGCAAAATACAATCACTTTTTGTCAATTATACTTGCACTTAACTGTTCAGAATAATTTAAAGATAATAATAAGATTACAATTGTTAGAATTTCTGCCAAAGATAGTCATATTTTTCCAACGCCACACCACCTGCAAATTTATGTTAGCAGATTTGTTTAGTGTAATAATTAGTAATTGATTGCAAAATCCAAAGCATTATTATTTCAGCAAAGCAATAAATTATTTAGTGTCGGATATTTTTAGGTAATTAACTTAGTAATGTCTTATTCATCAAAACAATCGTAATACGGGATTAAGGAAGATTTGAACTTGCTGCTTATAAATTATTATATTTAGAACACTTCCAGCTGTTCTTAAAAAATATAAAAGTTTGTGCATTTTGTTGGTTTTTGTTAGTATTAATATTAGTTTAAAAGAATTAGAAATTATATTATTTCACTCTAGGCTAATCAGTTTTTATTTTTTACAAATTAAGTTCTATATTTTGGATAAATCTTCATTATAGAACAAAAGATATTACATCGTAAGTTAGTTAATTACATTTGTAGTTCTTTTTCTATAATTATTTTAGTGGCAAATTATAAGCTCATGTAGTAGAGACAGTTTGAATTATTTTCTTATTATGTTAAACATTTTTTGCACTACTACAGGTGGTGAACAACCATGGCGAGCTGTTTTTGATAGCAGTGGTCTACAAAGAAACGGAAAGGTCGTCTCTGAAAGTTTGCTGTACATTAAAGGATTACTCGTTCAATGACAAGATGTCTGTCTGGCAGTTTCAGTCAATAAACCAAACAATATTAAGTGAATCTATAAACATTAAAACAATGCAAAAGAAACTTAGTGAAACTATAAAGGTAATAACAGAAAGGGTTCCAGTGATGTTTACAGACATTTTTTATAACAGCAACACTTGTGTTTAGAACTTCAACACTAAATTTGGAAAAGAATATGTACAGTTGACTTCTTTTAATGATGACTGTTAATGATCTAAGATGGTCGATTGTTGCTGATGTCCTTTGAAGCGGTTTCTTGAGCATGTTAAGCATCACTATCAAGCTGGCTGATCGAACTGATGGCCAATATTTTGCACACACTTCTCACCGAAAACAAGCTGCCTAGTACAAAACTTGCCAGTATGTCGATTGTATCATGGAGTACAATAAATATAATTATTACATACTGTATTATTATGATAACGATAAAAAAACCTTAACTGACTTAACATTTGTTGAACAGGTGTAGATATTTGTTTTCCTCGCAGTATAATGAATATATATTTAATCATTGTATGAGTCTAATGAACCACAATAATAGTTTCTGCATATATAAAAATAAATTATCTGATTGATAAAATAGTGCCCCTTGGTTATGTGTTAAATAGCTTGGACGTACAAAGAAACACAATTAAAACCAAACAGTGTTTGGGGTTTTAAAAATAATTTAGATAGTCAATAGAAAATTTAAATAATTTTAAAAAATTGAGTTTTGGTTATGGTTTTCTATTTTTTTATACATGGTTGTATAAGCCTAGTGTGTGTAAAGGTTGTGTTTAATCAATTTATGTTAAATACTGTGTATAATTTTTCTGAAGTTAAAAATATTATTTCAATGATTGTTAATCAACTTATTAACTCGTAAAACTTGACTAACATAAATTAAATAATTAATAATTAAGTTTATTTCCTAATAATAGTCAGATCTTGGAAGATGAAGCACTACAAAGTATACTTAATTAGTGTTTTGTTACTATTCTCATTTTTATACAACAAAATATAATTGAATAGGCTCCAAAACAAATGGATTGTAAAGTTTTGTTTAAAGTAAAATATTGTATTTGTCTTTATTAAAGTATTTAGTATAATAATATATGCATATATAGCTTTCAGTGCTTGCACTATTCTAAGATCAACTTAAAGGAATAGTATTGTGTAAAAATGTCGTCCTCTTTGAACTTATGGCTTAAATTTAAAAAAATTGACAGTCCATTTATATTTTGTTGAACGGCGTTTCTCAAATTATTTGTGCTATTTAACTAAATTGAAATCCCTTTGAATTAATTACAATTATAATTACTTTTGTTTGTTCCTCTTAAGTTACTTTATAAGTTCTAAGCTCTAGTTGTTCACATTCATTGTATTACTATTTAATATAGTTAAAATATAAATGTACTTAAATGTTGAATATTATATGATGCCAAGTCTGACTTGATATATTTAACAAGGTCAACATAATCTGGTGGTTGAGATAATTTTCCTAACATTGAAAACTGACTGACATAACAGAATATTTTTAAGTCTCAACAGTTAACCTTTTTAACCATTATTATTCATACATTTACTAGTATAATTAAATTATCTAAATATTCATAATAAGTGTAATTTTAATTAGCTATTATTATAATATTTTGTGTTTTACTTCTTGGCATTATTGTAACTAATGGGATCCATCCAGTGTGTGATTATTGTTAGTTCAAAATATTAAAAAATAAAATTTTATTAAATATTAACATTGATTGTATAATACTGTATAAAATATGATGAGCTTGCCTGTCATGATAGAAATGAGTATGGCTCGGTTGATCTGTTAACTTGTTCTGTCCAGTTTTTCATTGTTTAACAAACTTATTATTCAATACTTAATCCCAAATTCTGATTTTGTATAAATTTATTTGTACACACAATTTTAATTAATTACTATTTATATTATTAAATACGATACATTATAACAATTTATTTTAAAAGTACATGCATATTATATTTTTATTAAACCTAATAAATATACAATGAGAAATTTTTTATTGTGGCAAATTATTAGACAATATTTTTATGTTGATCAAAATAAAGACATGATGATATTTTAATAAGCCAAGCCAAAGATAGATATTTTTTTATTGTGTATGGTATGCCTATAAATCAATTGAGATTTTATTGAATTTCCAGATGTGTGGTTCCTCTTGCTTGGTCGACAGAAATCAATTAATGTGATCAACTCTCGAGAGTGAATAATTGGATACAGCTTAAAAATTATCATGTAATTAAATAACAAATAAAAATTACCGTGTAAATTTTGTGCTGTACTAAAATTCATTTTTTTAGACATCTGTGGTAGTCAAACATCTAGATCTAAAGTTACATCCAAATATATTCAATATCAGCCCTAAGTCACTGGTAAACTGTATTTCACCTGAAGCTCCTCATTCATTGCAGGTTCCATGGCTACTGAGTTATGTCTGTTGTACGGTAAAAAGTACAAACCTATCACTACAGTCAACAATAATATACAATACAATGACAAACAGTTTTACTGCTCAATTATTTACCGAATAGATACCATGAATGAAGGTACCATGAAAAATATTTGCTTATACAGTTATCAAATTATGTATAAAATACTTTCTTTATTTTAGATGATCAAAATCAGCATTTAGCTCATTCATTGAATGATCAAAGGATCAATTTTCCTTTAGAAAATTTAAGTCTTCCAAAATGGGTTTCAATAATTTTAGAATAAGTTAAGATATATAACATAAGATATGCCTTTACCTATATATAAAGGAAAAAAGTAAAAGTAAATGTTTCTAGGTTTATATTTATTCTACACTAAGCTGACTCACTCTAAAATAATAAAAAAGTATTTTTATTTATTTGATTTTTAAACAAAAGATTTTTTGTGTAGAAAAACTTCTTTATATATAGGTACATTTAAAAAGTTTATTAGATTAAGGAATAAAGTTGATGTATTAATAGATCTCCCTTTTGATTTTGATATGTTCACTAGATGTTTTAATTTATACTCTATTTGTCGCATACTCCATGACTAAATAATTTACTAATATCACACACTATTATTAATATATAATGTATAAATGGGACTGAACAAAAGAATAAAATATAATGGTATTAATAATGTATGATATTAGTGCATAAGTATATAAACAATGTCATGTAGTAATTAAATTTGTTCAAAAAATGTTAAATCTTTTATTTCTAATCTTGCTTCACATTGTTATTAGCCATTAGGATTAAGTAAACGAGCACAATTTATTTTGAGTACTGTTTTGTTAAATGTCCATCAAAAGTTGTGTGATAAATTTTGTTTTATATTAAGGTCAAACATATTATTATAATTTAAATATTATGTAAAATAATTTATTTTTATGGATATTTATTATAATATAATATCCTACAATAACAGATTTATAAAATAAATACATAAGCTATGTGTTTTATGGGTATACAATTTTTTGTATTGTCAAATAAAAGACACAAAACAGAAAAAATTTTAAAAAACTTTTACATTATTAATTTTTTTTTATTATTGATATTCTGATATTTTTAACTAGTCACAGAATGCTCTCGTGATATTATTTCCTACATGGGAAGAGAGTCATATATTTTAATTTTTATCAATAAAAGAGGCTTTTTTAAATTGAGCTTTTTAAATTTTTAAATCATTGCAGTTACCAATACATTTTTCTTTGGATGTAAATGTTTCTAATTCTATCATATACTTTTGAATCGGATTGGTAGTTTTAATATTTTTATTTAACTTTTTATGTGACTTAATTGATGGATGATTATATTTTTATTGGTTCATACTTGTCTTAAATAGTTCCAAGTGATATTATCATAATAATATGTGACAAGTATTACAAGACCTTAACACAATACTTAATATTACTTGATTTTGTTTATTTTATGGTTAAGACTATGTATGTTATTTTTCCTATTATAATGTATTTTATATTTTAAGATTATCTGCATTTACTACAAATATCTCTAGCCATATTTAAATTTGTTACTTCAAATATAAATTTGCAATATGTGATAAAGTAAACTTTTAATAAATACATTTCAAATGTTGAACATGACCTATGGATAGCTACATATTTTCAATTTAATTATTAATATTTTTTTTTCTAATAATTTGATTTGTATTCATTTTTTAATTTATTTAGTAAAGTTAACTAATCATTATACATTTTTATCACTAAAAGAGAGGATATTAGAAAATTATAAAAAAAATTACTGTTGGATTGGAAAATACTACAAATTTTTCATTCAACATTTTAAAGATGAAAGTAACAACTTTTCAAAATAATATACACGTCTAGAATAATAAGTTACCATAAATTGTATACATTTTATTTTATATATTTAAATTGTGTATCCATAATTGAATATTTTTTACTATCATTATTTCTTAAAAATAGAGATTAAAAATATTTCTTAATACTATCATTATAGTTATATTTGTACAATTTTGTATTAGAATGTAAGTTATACAAACTTAAAAAAATTAGTAATATATTTGATTCAAAATATTTTAAAAGTTTCTTCAATAATTAATACATTTTAAAATGTTACCTAATTATAATATAATATAAAAATTGTATAGTGAGATTAGTTTCAAAGTATTTATAATATATTTATTTCCAAGGAAAAATGAATAGTATTTGAATTAAAATACATCCCTGCTCTATTTATAAATTGTATTCTAGAATAATTTTAAAAAATGGTCAAAGAATTAACTTCAATTTGTGTTATTTTTACCTTGAGGCTAGGACTATTAATGTGTTGTTTTTTGATATTCTTTTTTAGTTTTGATACATCCAAATTTTACTGAAATTAACATGGAGATTCACTACGTTTTAGTAAGATATTGAATATCAATGTGTCAGTTGTCTCTGATTGGCTAATATTAAATTGCGGTCCAATGTTTAGTCGTACTCTAAGACCATAGTTTGGTATATTTTCTCATAACAACATTATTATAGATAAATAAATAAAATGTTATTGCCAATTCTATATTTTGGTCATTACTACTATAACTATTATTACACCCCATCCCATTTATTACTCAACCTTTATGAAGGTAAATTGTTGTACTTGAATATGCTAATCATTGGTGTCACTGACTTCAGTACATTATGCAGTCTTAGATTTTACATTGCCTAATTACCTGTGTATTATATTTATACATTAAAATATTTTATGTAATACATTCAGGCTATATATTTTTTATTTTTTTTAATGTCTGCATATACTATTATTATACTATTATATATATATACTATTATTATAGGTACCTAGCTATAACAAATTACAATATGAGACATCAGGTCTAGAATTTCAACTTATACACGTAAGAGTATATACTATAACAGTATAACACTGATGTATACAACATATAAATCATAATTAAATAATGTTAGCAAGTTTGGTTTGAATATATTTATGGCTCATTTAAACTAAACTCATCGACCATAGTGTGCCACAGATAATAGGAAGGAGACTGAAGGACCTTTCTAAACTTGGAATAAAGTCATTTCTCATTAGAGTTAAGATACTATTGTGAATAAACATATACATTGTAAACTAATAAAATAATGGGTGATAGCAAGTAACCACTATGTGGTACAGTAGGTGTTGAATGTAATTCGGCATTGAGTAGGTACCTACCTAATAGTTATAATAATGTATGTACTTAGTGTTAAATTGGAATTCAAAAATATCTGCGTGAAAAACGAATAAAATCTTTCTGTCTTTATTACTTGAATAGTATTTTGCTATATAATATTACTATTATAAAATTAATTTTATTTTGCAGTCAAACAGTACCCAAGTTGAATTATTTTTTGTGAAGACTTAGCATTTATGATTCTTAGAATAATATTGTTAATAACTTTTGAGTTAATATTGCTTTACCGTAGAACAGTGTAAATTATGGGTCTATAAATCATAGTATAAATTTATAACATAGGAAAGAGCTTAAAATAAATCTATTTAAGCATTTTGAAAATGTCATTGACTATAGTAATATATATAATAATATATAAATAGATGTTAGAGATTGAAGTCTCCACTAATAATATTATTGAATTTGAATTGTTACTCAAACTTTTTTGTTATCAATAATTATTTAACAGTTATATTTGAACAACTTATACTTACTTTATAATAACTCTTAACTAAAAAAATTGTGTGGTTTCTATAAATGTTGTCAAAATTTTAACTTCAAACAGGTATTTAAAAATAAAGTTATGCCGATGTATCCTTAATATTTTTAAATAACTATGATAACAATTAATGATGAATCCTTATATTACATTTTCAAATCTTAGGTATGATTATTAAATTTTGAATGAATTTTTATTAGTGAATAATTTGTAAATCTTTGCAATTTTGATGTAGGCATAATTTATCAAAGTTACAACAGGAAACGCCTATCTTTTTGAATATCTACCTATAAGTAAACATTATAAAGCTACAGAATTTCAAAGTCTTTTATTGCAGATACCCACAACTGGATAATTAGTCAAAAAAAATATTTACAAAACAATATATATGAATTTAAAATAGTTTCAAAAACAGAAATTTCAATTTTAAGTAGGTAATACTTATTTAGTATAAGATAAAAATTGTTTTAATTATATCTAATTGATATTGTCATACTTATTTGTAATTCAATTAAAATTTCAAAAGGCTGATGGTGCCTATTGATAATGTTTTGTATATTCATAATATCTACATTTTATATTACAAGAAGTTAAGAGCGCTCTATGAATTTAGTAAGTCCTTTAAGATTTGAAAACTTTAAGTTCAAAACAACATGCTTAGGAAATATGAAACTATACTTTACATGAATTTTTTAACGATATTCTAAATTAAATCAAATATAATGCTCCTGTATATTATCCAACAATAATAAGACAAATTTAAGTTCAAAAAAGTATAAGAATTATTCATTCATGACTTACACTTCACCTAAGTATAAAAAAAAATTCTCCAATTTAAACAGCTTAGGACTTATTGGTGTTGTGAAAAATAAGAAACTGTAATTAATCTGACAAGGTTAAAAATAAAATAAATTTTGTCGAACCATGAAATAACTAATAATTTGTAAATAATGACTTCTAATTAATAACTAAATGATTCACTCAATATTGTACTGTACTGATACTCCACAATTTTTTATTGAAATGATAATCGAGCCTACCTATTTGTCTTGTTTTGCACAGCATTATTGATTTATAGTTATAAAATATTCATAAATAAATATTTATATCAAACTATTCTATAATAGCTAATGGCATGAAATTGGTTTCCATATTTTTGTACAGCAGTGAATATCCGTCCATTCTAAAACCAATGACTCATTGATGCTGACGCAGCATTGCATACAAATACTCAAACATTTTTATTTCCATAAACATGTAAGGCTCAAGGCCCTAGATTCCTAAGTCCAGCCGAGGCAGCATTTTATATAAACTTGGAAAAACAGATATTTGAACAATACGTTTTAGTCGCTTTAAATTCCCATGATGATTGTTAATTGATAATAAAATTAATTAATAATTGATTATCTAACCAACATTTCTGATTTTAATTCGCTACTATTTATATTATGGTTATTAAAGCCTGGAAATATAAGAAAACAAAATTTACTAATTTATAATAATAATAATAATAATGATATTGTTATTGACCAGAATGCGAAGTAACTATCTGATACAATCACACAACCGCTGAACTTATGAAGTAAAAATGAAGTATGTATGTATAGTAAAAACCACTGCACGACATGATATATCATACACAGGCACATCATATACAAATTATATTAGGTATATGGTTTACACAAAAAAATAAAACGATATTTTAAATTCAAATTTGTAAATGTAGCTACTGTTGGTGGAATTATGACAAATATTATGAAAAACTAAAAATAAATGTGGTAAGGACAATGCCAGCATATCAAGACATGGAATTACTAGGGGAATACTCTATACTTGCTTATGCGGACGACATTGTGGTAATGGGTAATACACGCATCGAGGTAACCGCAAAAACCGACGATCTACTTAAAGCTGCCAAATGTATGGGCCTTAAAGTTAACCAAGACAAAACAAAATATATGGTCGTCAGCAGAAAAAATGAGATGGTAGCTGATCTAAGTGTCGGGGAGTACACTTTCGAAGCGGTAAACGATTTCAAATACTTAGGTACTAACATAAATAAGAACAACAATATGCATAATGAAATAAAATTAAGAATCTCAGCAGCCAATAAAGGTTTTTTTGCATTAGTGAAACTTTTTAAATCTAAACTCCTATCTAAAAAATCAAAGATCAACTTATACCAGAGCTACTTACGCCCAGTCTTGGCGTATGGCTGCGAAACGTGGTCGGTGACAAAAGGAGACGAAGAGAAACTGCTAATCTTCGAAAGGAAAATACTCCGCCGAATCTATGGTCCTATCTATGAAAATGGAGATTATCGAATAAGAACAAATGGGGAGATATACCAGCTATTCCAAAAACCAAATATAAAAGCATTCATTAGAAGCAAGAGACTCGAATGGGCTGGGCACTTATGGAGAGAGAATGGCATATGCAAGCAAGTTCTGTTGGGCAGAATCAATGGTAGAAGACCCAGAGGCCGCCCTAGACATAGATGGATGGACACTATAAAATCAGACCTAGCAAAGATTGCACCAGAGACAGAACTAGCAGGAAGTGAAAATAGAGAGAAGTGGCAAGAAATTGTGGAAGCAGCGAAGGCCCTCAATGGGCTATAAAAGCTAAAAAAAAAAAAAAATAAATAAATGTAAGAGGGCTTAGAACCCAAGCCTCATAGCCCATACCCACCTTAATTAAATCTATGCTGATGTTACAATTATACAGAGCCCAACTTAGGGGGGGGCTAGGGGGCTTCAGCCACGGTCCCTGATATTTAATTATTAAAGTGGCACTGTGAAAGGTTATGATTAGGGCTGGGATTTCGATGCACTTTGCATTGTTTTTCAAAGCTTACTGGGCAATGCTCGTCTTGTCACAAATTTGTTTTATGTACATTTGATTGAGAATAAGAAAGTTTATTTTGCATTTTTTGGCATTTTTTAGTTTTTAGGTCATTTTATTAATTTTTTAGCCCTAGTTATGATATTATTGCTCACGTAATTACGGGAAATCACTAACACATTTGATTTTTCAGATCTAATTCAAAGTTTAGTGAATCGAAATCTAGAAAAAAAACCGTTGTCTTATATTCTAAATCATGTACATTTTTATTATTTACGTCGACTAGGTATGTTGAAAAATGCATTGTCACTATGACTTAGTGTATTGTGTATATATGTAAACATTAGTTTAAATTAAAAACTGTATCTACACTACTTTACTTATATTTATATTTTTAATTTCATCGTTTTATTTATATTAATCATCATTAAATAATTACGTATAGACTTATGGTATAATTTATTTATAATCTTATAAAATAAATTGAATATGAAAAATCCAAAAAGCAAAAAGACTGCATTTATAATTTAAGTTGATATCGTAGGATTTAGATAGTGTTTAATTTTGGGACTCCATCAAAAAGTTATACCCGGGCCCCAAAATTCCTATGTTGGGCTCTGCAATTATACCCTATTTATTTTATAAACCTGCAATGATAATAATTGAACTATTTGCAGGTAATCATATATTATGTACTACAAATAATACTTTTAGATTCAGAGTAGAGAATGAATATATTGATTTTACAATGATGTGGTAGTATATTTACTTTTTTTCTGACTGTCGTCAAAATTTGAGATGGTGAAAATACTCCAATAATCGACATCAGCATTTTTTCTGATAGGAAATTAAATTAATTAAAATTAGTTAAAATTATATAACTTATAATTTAATCTCAAAAAAATTTAATAAGAAAAAAGTAACAATTTAGTGTAAAAAAAATTATTAGGAGTGTTTGACCAGAACGTTTATACTACTAGAAATCAGAATGATGATAATATTTTAAAAAAACCTGATTAAATAATTATTGTTCCTACCAAAATTAAAATATAAATTAATTAATATACTAAAAACATTGGTTTTTAAAAAATTTGTAAAATATAGATAAATATAATCATAATACACCAATATTCATCTCGAATGTTTAAAACGCCAAAATTATTTACTCAAAGTCTTCCGGCTTTCAAAGGTACCTACCTAATGAAGATAATAACAGTGCATTTTCAGATATATTTAGTCAAAAAATAAGAGATTGTTACTACAGGTAACTACTAATATTTATAAATACATCAACTATAAAATATAGTATATGCATTTATCACATATCTTATTAAGTATTGTCTTTTTTATGTTTATTTAAGTATAAATGAACCACATAACATTGTGTGTAAAAATAAGTGGGCGATCGTATACTATATTCAACGGGCCGCCGGGCTTTTGACGCCGCAATTCGGTGCCGCCACATCGAAAATTACGACCCGGGAGTATTGACTTAACGAATACAGCTACCTCCCTAACCTTTGAGATATCGTTGGACGTCAAAACTACAACACTCAAGCTGTTTTTCCGCTGTAACGAATACTGCATTAAACACTGTTTAAGCGATTAAATTCGTATGAGTCGTGTGTAATAAAACCACGAATCGCATTTCCTCAGGTACCTACCAGATGTGAATGTACCACGATTTCCATCAATGGTTATGTACATATTTTAATCGATTTGGTGTACACGCCGTTTGAATACAATTTATTCAAAGTTAATTTAAACTACCGTCGTGATGTGACGGTTTATATCACATATAATTTATAAATGTAATCACAGACATGTCGGTAGCATACAAAATGCGAATACACGGCAAATTCTGACATATTTTGTTAAAAAAAATAAGAGATTTTACTACATGTAATACTAATACATGTACATATTTAAATATATAATCAAGTATAGATGATATTATCTGATTTAACAACATCGACAGACCTACACACCTTACATACATAATATATACAATGACACGTAATAGGGTGCTTATTTTGATAGTACAGTGAAACCTCTATATAGTGGACAGCCACGGGGAATTAAAAATTGTCCACTATAGAGAGTTGTCCACTATTGAGAAAACCTTTACTTAGTGGACATTTTCAAAAAATTACTAAATGTCCACTATAGGGAGACACTATAGGAAATGGGCTATATGTACACTGTATACATATGAACATATACATTGGAATATTAATTTTCTAGAAATAAAATAATTTTTCTATTGTCCATCTCCATTTTTCTGTTAAAACACATTAGCCAATCTGTCATTAAATCTCGATTCATCCATGCCTTATGGTTAGCTTTCCAATTAACACCTAACGTTGATACATTTACACTTTTGAAACAACGTGGTTTTAGTGATTTTCCAATTATTAACGGAGTTTCAAATTCCCCGATCATATTTACACATAGTAAAACAGTTAAGCGATCTTTAGCTATTTTACCTCCACGACAAATTTCGTTTTTTAAACACAATGTTTTATCAGGAAGTGCTCGAAAAAATAGCGTAATATTTTTTCAAAATAACACGCATCTTGTAAAATGTTATTCACCTATATTTTTCATTAAATTATTTTTAGATAAATTAAAACAAAATATGTATGTACATAATTAAATATTTAAATTTTCCTGTGACTTGCTTATGCAAAATCGTTCTGCTAAAACACGAACACTTAGATTTTCTGTTTCCTTGGTTTTAAATATAAACGAATATATAACAGATAAATATAGTGTTTTTATTAAACGTTTTCGATATGTACATTTATTGTGTCCATTTATGAGAGGTAATTTTTAATTTGGTACCAGTTTATTGTGTCCACGTCCACTATTAAGAGTGTCCACTACTAAGAGGTTATAACTCCTATTATGCGCATACATTTTTGCCGGGGAATTTAGAAGTGTCCACTATTGGGAAGGGTCCACTATTGAGAGGTGTCCATTAATAGAGGTTTCAGTGTTTCACTGTATATAATACATCTGTGGCTTACACGGCCACATTATTATAAAGCAATTAGGGTAGTGGATTGAGAATGATGTTAAGCGCCACAGTCGTATATGCCTCTATCTTTCGAAAGGTACACATAATTGAGATGACAATTAACAATTCACACTATTTAAATTACTTTTATTATTTTAAAACAAACACAAAAAATATGAGACTCAGCCAAACATACGGGCCTTACAGACCCGCACTGCCCACCGTGCTTACGTGCTTAAATATAACTTTACAACATTGTTAACTCTGCTCATTAGCTTTATTGATTGATTAAAATTATTACAAAAACGTCAAAAACGATATTGTCTTTATTTTTATTATTCAATTTAACTCTTGTGCGCACGAAATTGGTTGGCACATAGAACACACGTCGTTAGCTGTTTACAATATTTTAATTTTCGAGTGAGTGATGATGATGAACATTTTTCAATTACATTGAACATTTATATTTGATAATTTGGTTTAAACCTAACTTATTTACTTTTATTTTGTGTACAATTAATAAACTTCTGTGTAGCGTATAGGTACTTGCATAATAATAATAATAGGTATATGAGTTTGTTGTGTGTTTGAATTAGAATTACAACCTATAATATTTATATTTTATTATACTTATAGGTATCACAATGAATGGTGTGCTTAATATTGCCCTACCGTTTCAGTAATTGCGTATTATAATACTCCACAGAACCTGACAATAAATAACTGAAAGTTAACTAAAAGTGTGAGGTGATACATAATACTTCCTCACATGGCTAACTAATATAATATTAATAAGTAATAGCTAATATAAGGTTCCCTTAACTACATTACAGTACCTACTACCTACCTACTCAGATAATAATAAATATTGCATAATGCACATGTCATATGATAGGTTATGACTAGAGACCGGAATTATATGCTTTAAAAAGTTGATAAATATGAATGAACAAAATGGTAAAGTATTATGAAATATTATTTTCTTCATAGTTGTGCATACATTTAGTATGGATATGGAAATGCATATAGTTTCGGTCTCTAGTTAGGTATGACTTATGAATATTGAATACAAATACTGAAAAATATTATACTGATATTATATTATTAAGTAGGTATAATTTTATCAAATCGGTTTTTCCCATGGTCTTACAAGATTGAACTCAACAACCCCGCAGCCGAGTACTTTTTTTGCTTCATTTTTTATTTTAAACAATAGTTTATATTTTCCATAAAAATACACTTTAGGAGAGTTATGGTCTTCTAATTCCTTCACGTCAAGTCCTGGTGTAGTAAATATGCCCTGAAAACATTAGACGATATATTATTACAAATACACAGTAATTTGAAAGTGCAGTATGAAGTGTCACTTTATTTATAATGTTTTCAAATTTGGTTGTATGATACTACAGTTTGGAGTAAAATTGATAGAATATTATATAATAATTTAACATAAATCTTCAAAATTTGGTTTCCCTTAAAATAATAAAAACATTAAACTCATTAATTTATGATGTTATATTATAAATAAATAGTAAATCAAGATGTCCCTATGGAAAGTGGGTTAGGTTAGGTTAGTATTTTTATTTTCAACAAAACCTCAATGTGACTTACATACTTAAAATCAAAAATCGATTCCCTTATTATGTTGTAATTCTAGATTAATTTTAAAGTATTGCTTATTAATATTAATACCACGAACCACAACCGTTCCACGGTAATAGTACCTACGCTATATAATATTACGTACATTGCGACGAGCAATGTTCTCAAATATTCCCACCCGCGTGCAATCCCGAATATTCTAATGCCACCCCGACGTGTTTCAATTAGACATTATTCGGTAATATTCTGTTATTATTATTCGTCGCTGCAGCCTACAGGTCTATTTAACAGTTTAAGTAATTCGTTAAAGGTAGTTTTTATGCATGCATTTTTAATACTGTTTCTAATGAGTAAAATCCGCTATCTCTGTCACCTGATACTTGTAGGTACTTTCTGTAGTTCTTATATTAATTTATAATTATTTATATACTATATAATATAGGTACTAGCATACTACTAAAAAGTTATTAGAACATACTATTGACCACTTCAGAGTTTTAATTTCTGTATCTTTTCTGGTGGAAAAGTGAATCTAATCAGAAATTTCGAGAGGACAAAATTGAAAATTCAAAGTAGGTTTCAAAAGCGCCGAGAAAGTCGGGGATTTTTGTTCAAAACCGGTTTTAGTAAATGTAACTAAAAAATTAATGACTGTATGTACTCTACGTTTTTAATTCCTTTCGAGCTATTTTTAGGCATGAGTATAATTTTCAAAATGTATTACTGATCAAACACGGATCAGTTCTCGCACTTTCGAGCCTGCTCGTTTGTCCTCCAGACTGCGGCGCACTTGGTGCAATTTCAATTATTATCGCGTCGGCCCATACCTTTCTGCTGTCGAAGTCGGTCTGTTCATTTCCACGTGGTTGCCGCGGGCTGGGCGGCTGGCACAATAAATGTTGACTTTTTTCTGCGGCCGTGCCTGACGCATCGCACGTCGGCTAGCCGCCGAGTGCTGTTTTTTGTGCAGCAAGACCTTTGTGCTTTTTCGGAGGACGCCTGTGTGTTGACGTTAAGTCGTCGTTCCGCCCTAGTCGGCCCTCGTGGTGTTATATTGCAGAATATTATAGTCTTCGTTTTTGCTTGATGTCAAACGACCTAACTCTACGTGACCTACTTCGCGAATGTTGCCTTTGGACGTGACTGCAGCCCTCGAGCGGTAACATGCCTCACTCGTCTCGTTCGAGCTGCGACTTCAATCCTGATCCAGCAGCTGCACCCAGTCTCCACTCGTGCCATCTTTTGTATTGTGTGTTGTCAGTGGTTGCTGCATTGTTGTTATTTGTATTTGTTTCTTATTCGATCATTGTCGATACGTATTATTATATATAACCTCGGGCGCCCTATTTGCTAGGCATATTATATGTGAATTATATATATATATATATATATATAGGTATATGTGTATTTGTTTTTAGTGATACTATACTGTTCTCACAGTGTGTATTGTGCATTATTTGCCATAATATTAATATTATTATACTATTTGCCTTGCTTGTATAAATACACCTATTTGTTTTGTTATTACTTAGAACCGGGTCACCAGACATCCTAACCTGCTGTGATTTATTTCTATGTTTTTTGTTATTAATTATTATTCAAATCATGTATTATACAACAACTTAACCTTGTTACCATTTTTTATTAGTTTTAATTGTAAACACACCCACAGGCAACACACCTATACACAAATACACATATTACATAACACGCACTAAATTGTTCGACAGTAAATTCCCGGCAATCTCGACTACTAGATATTCGAGTTATTACACCACCATATACCCAGCTAGTCATCCATATTTTTAAGACCTAGGCGTTAGTGGAGTGTAAAAGGAAGTTGGTGTACAGGCACGCATATTACTAATGTACATTCCCGGTCCTTACAATGATATTACATCATTGAATTCAAATCGAATACTAACCATTGGAGTAACCCACATGCCATCAATGTACCTTTATCACTACATCAGTAGTTAGTATAGTTCCCATTTATCATCTTTTAATTTGTGCCTGAGCAGTAGGTACACGACGAGTAGTCGAAATAATTATTTGATTTCCAACTTTAGTACTGGTAAGAATGTAAATCTAATTGGTGCATTTAAGAAGTAAAAATGGAATATTCCCAGAAGTTTTCAAAAGCGAAATTTCTAATAATTGTTAGTTTTTTTATCACTATTGACTATAATCATTTTTTCTCTTATTCAGAAAGTTGAAAATGTAATACATGGTTCCTCTTCAGTTGTTCTCGGTTAGGTTAGGTGACAATTTAAAGTGTAAATTCACAATAGTTTTCTATAGTTCAACTTCGATTTGAAAAGTTATTGTTAATAATCAATTGCGAAAAATTATTGTTAGACCCAAACGGAGGATAGCTTAAAGCTTCATATTATACTAGGTATTCTTATTAATATTAATTCATAGATTTTCTAGAGATAAAAATAGTTAAATCCATGTTTTAATATCTAAACAACTAATTAACTGTTTTTATACATTACCACTGGTAGAGGACAACTTGTAGAGGGAACACTAAAAGTCTTAATCATTGCATACCAAGCATTTCCTAGTACTTTCTTCAAACTACTACATGCATTCTTTGATATATAAACTGCTGAATTTGGTTTCCAACCTCCAATTAAACTCCATGACGCAACGTTTGCATCAAGCTACAAAAAAATAGGTGTAGTACATTTTTCAAGTTGGATAAACTATATGGACATTTACAACTATTCAAGTGGAAACAACATTTTTTTCATTCATTCAATTATACATTATATTCATATTTTTAATTAAAAAGCCAAGTATTTGATGAAATAATTTACTGCTATTTCTTTATTTTTATACTTTTTAAGAGTGATTTCTAAAAATTATTTTTTAGATTGTGAGCGGAGCGATGAATGTATTGATTTTACAATGATGTGTGTTTTTATATTTATTTATTTATTTATTTATTTTGTTTGTGTCTGTCATCAAGGTTTCTTGGGAATTTTTACGCAAGACCATTTTTCAAAAAAAATTGATTTTGGTTTTTAGTGTAACTCTATCAAAATATTTTGATTTGTGTTGAACTTTTTATAGGCATATTAAATTTTCGATTATTATTTGTTTTTTTTTAACTTGTGGCAATTTTCTTATTTTGTTGTAATTCAAAAACAAATTACTATAGACACTTGAAATTTACACCAAATGTTTATTTCATCAATTTATATATTTGATAACATTTTCAAAATATTTTGACTTGTTTTCAGCTGTTGACGGACATTTTCAATTTTCATTTTTTTCTATAAAATGCAATTTACAATGTACCTTTTTTATTACCTGAAATGTCTGAGCAAAACTTACAATAAAAGAGGTTATCGCGGGCACGGCGATAACTTCAATACATTTTCCCAAACAATTAGTTATTTTGTAGCTATTTATGTTATAGTGTTATCAGATAAATACAATATGGCCTCCTTAATTACTTCGATACTTCAATAATTTATATCACGTATACAATAATTTTTTTATTACGTTTTCTTACTTAGTGTAAGGTTGTGTTTGGTTAGGTTCTTACTTACTGTAAGAGTATCGTCGAAAGGTATCAAATATGTTATATTCCCTTTTAACTCAGTTTTACTTGTCGTCTTTTTACTAAAATAAACGTCAAATTTAATTGAATGGCTTGCTGTCGATTCACAAGGGTATATTTTTTCAAATACCGTACGGTATTCTCCCTGTAATAAGAGTAATAAATAAAAACATTATACATTTTAATATAAATCTCATAAATAAATTATGCTTCTCAATGATAATCATAGATGATTCGTAATGTATTTAATAAAACAAGTTGAATATTAATTTACCAAAGGCAAGTTGGGCATAAAACTTTTTTGTGATTTGGCCAAGGAAAAAATTCCGAAAAGAACGAATACTTTTGTATAGTTCATTTTTAAAGATATTTACTTCATTTCAACAATAAGAATGTATACAAGTTATGTATGAAGTATAAACTATATTGCTACAGTATGAGAGATTGTCATGCTTGTTGTCATGCTTGAGCTGTAACCTCTGAAGGTTGCCGGAAATGTCTATGTAATTATAATATTATATTTAATCGGGAAATAGGATATAGTAACAAAATGGTTCCGGAAATTACATTTTTGCACATTGCAACTGAATGATACAAAATGTATTGAATTAATTAGATGTGTTACTATTTGTTTCTAATAGTATATCGAAGAACATTTTTTTAATACAATTTAAAAACAATTTTCATACAACTTTTGGTGAATACAGAAAATATGATTTAAGTTATCATTAATAAGTAATAACCTTAGTCTGAACTCTGAACTGTTATAGAACAAATTATGAAACCATAGTACTCAGCACCCGCATTAACTGGAACCCCTAACACTCCTAAAACAATTAAAAAATCATACACCTGGAACCCATATAACCTGAATGGTTCTGCTTTCAAAACACCTGAATTAACAACTGTTGTAATTCATTTTTACTAGTAACTAGAAGATATATTTGATTGGAATAAGTAAAATGTTAAGATTAGATACACACAGAGATACCTTGTTATGAGTATTTTTTGTTGTTGAGTTACAGAGACTTAATCCTTAATAAAGAGGTACACTCGACATCTGCTTTACAGCAGAGTGGTTACCTACTTTTCCCATTTTTTTTAAAAATTAATTACCATGTATATTAGGTACATTTTTAACTATAGTGTATTCTCCCATCTCATCTATTTTGTCTTAGGTTTAACGTATAATTATAACTTTTTCATAATATATGCACATTTTTAAATTCTATTAGTTTATTAGTTATTATTTATTTTAGGTTTAATTGTTATTTGCATTACAAAATATACCATTAATATAATGGCACTTATGGTGTACATAACATAGATACATTTTATTTTCTGTTTTGTTTAATCAGATAAGAGTTAGGTATTACATTTTCTGTTTGTGTAATTATTTCATCTAGTAAGTATAGTTAGATTTATATCTGAAGTTTCAAATTGAGGCCATTATGTCAAATTGTACACGGATATTTTAGACAAATTTTATGTTATTAAATGTGTGTTTTATTTTTACATTGTATTAGTAAATGGATATTTTTTTTATATTGTTAGTGTTTGTGTTTGTATTGAATCGTATTGTATTGTATTATATTATTTGCTTATCGCATACTCATGTGTTATTAATATATTATTAAGTTATTATTTCTTATTATTACTATTATCATTGTAATTATTATAATTATTTATATCCAGTTTTGAGAGTTATCTAGATGCATTTGTATAGTTGGAAATTATCTAATTAATTAACTAAGATAAACAAATTTACCTTTCTAGATAAATTTGTCTAGATGAGATTATTTGTATAAATTGTGCTATTTAAAATTATTATTTTATAAAAACTTCATATTATATACCTACATAAATTATAATTTCCCGGATTCATATGCTCTAAAAAGCTCAGAAGTATGCACTTAAAAAGTTTAAAATATGCATATATGCTCTTATTTTGTAGGAATATACACTATAAAACAAAAATTATGCAAAAAAAATCGATAAAAAAGTTTTATTTTCATTATTTTTTATATGTTTACATAAAATTATATTTAATTTTTAAATTTTTAAATTTATTTATATAAAATTCATTTTTTGTAGTTACCTATTTCAACATATTGTAATTTCAATTTGAAAAATTAATATTTAAAATTATAAAGTATAAATTAAATCAAATGAAAATAAATTACGCGCACTCGGAACAAGACTAACATGACTAATAATGTTTGATTTACGAAAACCTACTCAAATACAGATTACTACTTTCCCCGATAGGTCTCAGATAAGATAAGAAAACGACTTCGTCTAATTACATGGACAATAAATATAATAAGTAATTATTCAGTAAAATATTACATATTATGCATTTAAAAACCGATAAAAAAGCAAAAGAAATCATAAAATACAGAACATACAGTATACATATCAAAAATTACAAAATATGCAAAAACAAGCGAAATAAAACTTTCCATTACAGATCTATTGACTATAATTCAAATTTGTAGCTTACCTAACTATTTTTTGGACTGTTTAGAAAAAACATACAAAATACAAATGCATGTAAATCCGGGTCCTAAATTAATAATAGTATTTATTAACATCAAACAAAGTATTCTTTCATTTAGTAATTCATATTATTAATTATTATATCATTTTAAGTAGGTATATTTAAATTTAAAAATGTGTATTATACTATGTTATTATGTAATTTATACTTTTTACTCATAATAATGTCTATTAAAAACTTTTATTTAAACCTATTATCTGTGTTTAAACCATATTCAAGTAGTAGCAAGGAGCAGATAGGTACTCTTAAAGAGTTTGATTTTATATAATATCTCAATTTTAATTCCATGTAATAATTATCTGGTTTGGATTGTAGTAGGTTTAATAAATTACAAACCACTGCTGAATCTTTATTTACTTATTGATAAACTGACCAATTTTTAAGTTTATTCAAAAGCTTAAATATTTTATATATTATTCCTTAAAAGCAGTTTTATGGCTGAATTTTTTTCACTGTTTCGAATGTGTATAAATGACAAACTAAAAAGTTACGACCAAAAATAATAATACATTTATAATTATTTATCTACAAGATTCTTTGAAAATGTTGTCGACAATTGAACTTAAAATACTTATGAAAAAATCGTGTCTATGAATCTTTAATATTTTTCAATTGCTGTTATAACTACTTATGAGAAACTTTATATTATATTTTCAAGCGTTAAACCTCACGACCAAATAAACAACCTCTAAGCAAGGCTCGGAACTGTATGCATTTGAATATTTCTTAGGAAATAGTACATACAATATATAACAATCTAAATACAAAAATTTGTGTCGTATAGTTTTGCATAAATGACTAACTTTACATGATTTCGCACATTTTAAGATTTTAAGTATACAAATCCAGGGGCCTTAAACCCGCTGCCCGTCCTGTCATAATATGTGGCCAGCGATCACATTTGAAATTTAGCATGTATATTTTCTATTTCGATAAAATTATAAGGGCTAAGCCATCGCTATCGGAAATATGCGTTAAGATAAATACATAAATAATTTGTAATTTGTAATTTAAGATATAATTATAAAAATTGTTATAATAAAACTGCATTTTTGTATAAAATACATGTTTTTACTACGAATGCAAGATTATTAAAAAAATAATACGTGACTGGCCCCCTGCATAAAAAGGTTGAAGTCCCCTGATATAAATACATTATATTATGCCAGCAAATCATAGATTTAAAAATTTAAAAATAAAGAGCCACCACACATCGTCTCTATTTTGAGTATTATACTATACCAAAAATTGATTTCAATTTATTGATGCAGTAAAAACGGGGTCTAGGATATTTCGCCGCCACCGTTTCGACTCACGAAACTTCGAACCTACACCATCCCAATTTCGAAAATATATTCATAATTTGCTTATTATATAGATTTGTAATGAAAATATTATCCCATAACCTTATTTTATCGTATAAAATAATTTATTTCATTGATTAAAGTAAGTCGAATCGTGTGAAAGAATCCAGTAGCTTACTTAGGATTTTACTGCCCTGGCCCCTGGGTAAATATTTTTTGTAATGCTCTCTTTCCCCTGCCCCCGGTTTCTTATAGTTGCGATTTTTCTCATCAATAACAAAACTTACAACACATGTGATATGGTAATAGTATCATGCAGTTTAAAAATCTATCGAATGTCCCAACCCTCAGTGTTGAATATCATATAGATACTCTCAGTAGCAACTGTGATAACAAAATAACTAAAGCAAATTGCAAATTGCAAAATACATATTTTATTTAATCTATTTATGAAACAGTGAACGTTTTAAAAGTTAATACTTATCTCTTGAAGTAATTGATAAAAGACGCATAGTGAATTATGGCCAATGGCCATTTCTAATGTACTGAAAGAATTATAAATATTTTTTAATAAAAACATCGATGAAAGCCACACAATGGTACGTATACGGCCTTCTTGCATTAAAATCATGGTTAAAATCAATATAAACATTTTTAGAAAACGAAAAAATCGTCCAATGATAATAATTTATAATTTATAAATGTTATGTATCTTCAGTTATATTTTGTTAGAGTTACACCAAACAATCAAAATCAATTTTGTCTAAAACTGGTCTTGCTTAAAAATTTCTATTTATTCTTAATTTGTTTTTGTTTTCCTCGTCGCTTTTGAAAACTCCTGGGAATTTGAAAATCGAATCATCATTTCAACTATTTTTCGTGTATACAGTGTGTACTATATACCAGTGGCGTATCCAGGGGGGGGGGGGGG
>NW_019104259.1:68027-96975 GCF_001856785.1 Myzus persicae
CCCCCCCCCCCCCCCCCCCAAAAAAAAATCCTAGATACGCCACTGCTATATACACACAAAAATTGTCAAATCGTTGCATTCGTCCTCTCGGAATCTAATAATATTACGGATGAAATACAATAACAATAATAATAATATTTTGTCATCATTCATCAGTACCTAGTTATTTATTATTAGAAAGGTTAGTTAATGAAATTATCAATGCAATAAGGCCATATGTCATAATATTTACTGTTTTTGTAAATAAATTCTATTTCTGATATACTGAAATTTTTAAAAAGGACATTATCAAACTTACAAGAAATATTCGAATACAATTTGTTATACTTATATGTGGCTGAAGATAACATACAAATTACTGCAAGCTATTAAATATTTAAAACGGTATCTATTAAAAGGTTCAAGTACCCACGAACAGTATTTTTAAATTACAACAATATAACACATAACTAAAATCGTTGTAAGTACTTGGTTTAAATATGTAATTTCATTCAAATTTGAACTTAAAATAACTATAAAAAAACTGTGTTTATATATATTTTAGATTTTTTGGTTACAGAATGAAGTAACTAAGTGCAACTAAGTGTCTTAAATGTTCAATCAAGTTAAACGTTTTATACATTTTTAGCTACTAAAGAATTTGTAAATTTTAAATTTTATAAATTTTATCAAAAAAGAGGCTTTAAATGCTCATAGAAAAAAATCGTGCCTATGTATTCTTAAAATTTTTCAACTGCTATTGTTATCAGGAGTATTGTATTCAATTTGCATGCTTTTTAACCCAACAAATAACATTTTATTTATATTTATACTAAAAAATCTCCCCAAAAAATGAAAATTTTAAATGTCCGCAAATAGCTCATAAAATATTGTGAAAATATGCTCAACTTTTTTATAAATTCACACTGACAATAATTTACGAGGAACTTTGAATTATATTTTCAAATTTTTTGACTTGGCGAACATTTCTTTTATTGACATTAATTGAAAAAAAAACTAATAATTATCGATAATGTCATATGCTTATAAATAGCTCAACATAAGTCAAAATATTTTGGTGTACAAAAATGCTAATGAAAACATCCAATGAAAATGTCATGTATCTCTATTTGTTTTTGAGTTATTTCAAAAACCAAAATCGATTTTTTCAAAACCCAGTTTTGCGTAAAAATTCCCGTTTGTCCTTAATTTTTTGTTTGTTTTTCTTGCTGCTTTTGAAAACTATTGGGACTTAAGTCCTTACTATAATTTATAAATAATATACTTATTCTTAACGCTTACCCAATTATTAATTAACTATTTGCTCAATAACTTATGGTTATCTATACACTATAAAATATACCTATAATTAATATGTTGTATATTAGTTAAATAATACATGAACAAATTAAAATACCATCAAATTAAAAAGCAATCTAATCACAAATTTAAATTGTTATAAATAAGTGATATATTAATTTATTAACATATAAATATATATTAATACTTATAAATTATAATTATTTATATTACAGACGTAGTGCAGTATGATATGATGAATTATAAATATGACTTGTTACTGTTGCAATTGTTTGTCCTGTAAGTTAAACCTCTATGATTTTTAATAACTATACTTATCCGTCCACGGTGGCGAATTTTTTTCAAAATGTCACTATAACATTTGACGTCGACTGGATGAAGCATTCTTAATTTGTATTACGCATAAACAAACTGAGAGAATTAATTATAAATAATAAATATATTATTTAAATATACATAGTTAATTACTGTATGCGGTATTAATTTATGCATGTGTATACAAAACTAATTTTGTTCCTATCACAAAGAATTGTAAAGTTTTGTTTATAGAAAACTTTTATGAAATGTATTCAATCTTTTTATATCAAACCTATGAATGGTATATATTTTATGTACCTATCAAAGTCCAAAAATATATTAACTATTTTCCATCAAATATATTCCTATATATCTAGAGATCCTATATTATAGTGTTTATTAAACATTCTATGGTAATATTATATTAGCCACGCTATACTAGACTGTTATACCTTTAAACCTCTTATACTGTTATACGTCTAAATACATCATAGTTCATACAATATGTACCTATATACTGTAGACGTAGATGTAGATATAATATTAAAAATATATTAATACCTACCTAATGTAGACGTTTTGATTAAAACTTTACTATATAACGGTCTCTTAAACTAAATTTGTGTATGAAATAAACAATATTATATCCAAAACTGTGTAAGACCTTACCTCTTGCTATAATATTACTATAGTATTAGGACACAAATATATTTGTGATAAGAGCTTCTACAACATGCCTGTTGCAGGATTCTGCAACTTAGGAGTGAGGATTTTTAAATAAATATTTAATTATTATAAAAGTGTATATTCACTATATTCTATCATATTATATTATTATTGATTATTGTTATATACTTTTGAGTCAATACCGTCTCACCGTATTAGAACAATGATGAGAATGGATTCATTTTAAATATTTGTATATCATTGAGTGTAGGTAGTACATTTATAATTATAACAAGCGAAAAATTGTTTTGTCCCTAGTCCTTACCGATAATGTTGAATTTGGATTCAATGAACAATTATCATATTCGATAAAAACGATTTAGAGCGGTTGTATATGTTTATTATTGATGTTTCAAAACAAATTTTCTATGATTGAAAATATTGATTATTTATTTATATTGATAATAATATATTATTGAAATTGTATTTCAAATGTACCTATAATTATTAAGAAAATGACTGTTTATGTTTCAGCTATAAGTACACTGACATTGAAATCTCGTGAATATATTGTCTTATACCGCGTTTGTAGGTACTAGGTACCTAAATATGATTTTTATTACAGGGTTATTTTTTTCGTGGTTATTTTTTGTCAAAATGTTGATTTCAATTTACGTCAATATTATGTAACGAATTTTGGGATTTGAAATCCATAGGTAATAGGTATAATTAGATGCAACAAATACAGTAGCTATATCATCGTCAGAGTGTGTATGTTCAGTTCAATAAATTAATAAATTAATTCATCATTACTTCAAAAAGAAATTGATTGTCAACTACAAACATTATAGGTACCTACACTCTACTATATAGGCTATACTATATTTTTCCTAATGTACATTTATTTGGAAAAAGCTGTTATGTTACATCTTGGATACGCAATGGTAATAAGTAATAACTCAGCTGACGATGTTGCCCAAAAAGAAATATTAATGATGAGCAACATACTTATCAAAATATGGGGTTACTTTTGAATCAAAAACAATAATTATTAATTTTGTTATCAATTTAGTATACCTATTGAATATATATGATGTTGATTGTTATTATTTTTTATTTTTTTTTTTAACATGTATATTGTATATGTCACCAGCAATATGGATAACTCAGGTATTTTGAAAAATGCCTAGGCATTATGTATATTGCCGACGTATTTTAGGCATTGTAAATAAAACATGATTTTCAATATTATTTTATGTATAACCTAGGTACCTATTTTATAAAATACCTAGGCGATATGTAAAATATCAATTTTTTTTAGGCAAAGTAAAAAACAATTTATCATATGTTATAACAATAATGAAATTAAGATTCTTATAATTATTATATATTATTACACATATTACAAAATGTATTATTTAATGTATATCTATTATTATGTTTTTACACATAGGTATTGTCATATTATTAATATTATTGTTATATTAAATACTATTATGTATGCATTAACTTAAAGTACTAGCTACTTATTACAACATGTTGTAGAAAATAACATTTTGAATTGCACAAAACATTATTTTTAAGGAAAATGCACTTTTCATTTTGACACTGGGTCCTACAAACACATTTAAAAAATCATTGGCCAGTAATAGTTCCTGTCGACTGTTCGTAACGCCACTTCTGTGTCTGTTGGAACTACGTAAATTTGTAGTAGCTCTTTCTGACACAGTGTGAACTGACTTCTGGCGTATAGCCACTTCAGAACTTCAGAATTTTAATCCTTATTGCATCAAATCGTGCACACACGGACACGGTATGTGCATTTACAATAAACTATAAGTTAAGTCGTTGGTAATAAGCGATACCCTGCAATTTTGTTTATTTTTGTCATAATTCCTACTCCACGTTGGGCATTATACATGATACCTATAGGCAAAGCTCGTATTATGTTTATTTCCGAGTGATTTTTGGCATTTTATATAATGCCTAGGTATTTTGCAAAATACCGGATTATCCACATTGCCGGTAACATATATAAGAATATGGCGTAAGTATTACTTTCAAAATATATGATATTTGGAATTTAAATATGTATTACTGAAAAGTGGTATTTAAAATATAAGTTAAGTTCTTAGGGAAGGCGCAAAGATCCCCCCCCCCCATGGGCCTTTGTTAAATAATTGTGCACTTGGAAAACAGTTTTTCAATCGTTGGATTGAGCTAATTTTTCCCAATTCAAGCACTGGATGTACAGAAATAGGTTTGATGGAAAATAGTTTTATTTTTGGACTTTGATGGGTACATAAAATAAATAACGTTCATAGGTTTGATTCAAAAAGATTGTATAATTTTCATAAAAGTTTTCTATAAACAAAACTTTACAATTCTTGTGATACAAAATTAGTTTTTTATACATATGTACAAAATAATATTGTGTGCAGTAAATAACTATATTATGTACCTATGCTTATATTTAAAATTAATTCTGCCAGTTTGTTTATGTGTGATATAAATACGAATGCTTCAACCGGTCTACATCAAATTTTCTTTCTGCATGTTTTTTATTCCCATCCTCTGAGGCACATTATATGTAGTAAAATTTTGAAAACCGCCGAAGGATAAGTATATGGTTATTAAAAATTATAGATGTTTCAATTACAGGACATATTTTCATCAGTCAATGTCGAAAAAAGTGTTTCTATTTACATAAATATTTTATAGGAACAACGACGATCATTTGTGTTCAAAAATATATAACAGCATATTATTACAATGCCCGAACAGCAATAATTTTTTAGGTAATGCTTAGAAAAAAAAAGTAAATAGAAAAGATTAGTAAATTCATAAATTTATTTTTAATTATTATTTCTGCTTAAGAATTTAAAACTGTTGAAAAAGTTAGAAAAAAAACGAAGATTATACAGGAAGTAGTACATAGAATAAACTAAATTTTAATAAAATAAAATAAATGTGAGTCTTTATATACGAGTATACACGAAAGTGTTCTCCTGATAAATAATAATCAACGCAGAGCCGAACCTATTAGAGTTATCGACTTGAAATGTTGTGGATAGATTAATGTTAAAATTTCACAGTGGACTAAGAAAAGATTTTTCAAAATTTTGATTTTAAGTGTTTGAAATAGGCAAAAATAAATGTTTATATGTCAATTGTATTTCTATATACATATTGTACGGCACTCGAGTTTTCTAACGTATTTTTTTAGACTTATATTATTTTTTTTTAAGATTTTCTAGACCATTATTATGCCACTCGACTTATGAATGCTAATTATTAATCTGGTCCTTGCATCTAAAAACAAATCGTAATACCTATTCATGATATTATTATATTGCGATCGCAATACCTGAACATTTAAAGATCCCCCCACACTATTCGACTAATTATAAAATCTGGACAAATTATAAATATATTTTAAAAATTAGGAGGTTAGCCCGAAGTTTCGAGGTCTGGCGGCGAAATGTCCTAGTCAGTAGTCCGATAAAAACGGTTTATTTTTTACCAAGAACTGTGTAGGTAATAGGTACATAATACATGTACGACAAACGATTGTTATTGTCGTGTACTTTTTAGATGTTACTATTTTTTAATGACCGGTCGAGTACCTTTTATTAAAATTTGAATACCTAGCTGGCTAGGTATCGTTTTATAAATGCCTGTGTTTAGTACGTGTTCATGTTCACGACTTTGATCGCTTACCACGTAATATTTATTTTAATTTAAATTCTCATCGATAATTGAAAAGTAAATTAATATACCTAAAGAGAAAACATTTTTAAGTACCTAGTCGTTTACATACGTTCGTGGTGGAGTTTGGTGAAAATGTTTTCAATATTGATTTTAAGGTATTGTTTTGTAAATATTGTGAAACGACAATCGATTCGAAAAAAAAAGTTCCAGTGCATAATAATATGATTTAATATTTTCCGTATTAATTAATAGATTTATATTTTAGATTCTGAGCGGAGCGATGAATGTATTGATTTTACAATGATGTGTGTTTTTTATATATTTTTTTTGTGTCTGCCATCACGGTCTCTTACAGTAAAAGCGCTTCGATTTTCTTCAACAGCAACTTTTCTGGTAGAAATGTGAATCTAGTTGTGGTGCACTCGGGAGGTCAAAATTTAAAATTCCTAATAGTTTTCAAAAGCAACAGGAAAAACAAACAAAAAATTAAGGAAAAACGGGAATTTTTACGCAAGACCATTTTTAGAAAAAATTGATTTTGGTTTTTAGTGTAACAGTAAATACCTGAAATTTAAACTGAATATTTGTTTAAACATTTTCTATACACCATACAATTTTCAAAATATTTTGATTTGTGTTGAACTTTTTATAGGCACATTAAATTTTCGATTATTATTTGTTTTTCTTAAGCTTAAATCAATTAAAAAATGTTCATTCTGTCAAAAAACATGAAAATGTAATACAAGGTTTTGTGTAAGTTGTTTTTAATGAAAATTAAAAAAAAAGTTGAGCGTAAATCCGCAATAATTTTTTATGAGTATTTAAACTTAGATTTTTGACAATATTCTTAAAAATCACGAAAATTGGAAATTTAAATTTATAGTTACAAATTCATAATATTTTTTCTATTTATATCTAAAATTTAAAAATTTAATACAAGATTCCTTACAAGTTTGTCTACGTTTATCAAACAATTTCTACCGGGAAGTTAAATTAAATTTTTATGAGAGTTTGAATTTGAAATTATTACAACATTGGATATTAACTTGCTCTTGTAGCGATTTTCTTATTTTGTTGTAATTCAAAAACGAATTTCTGTAGACACTTGAAATTTACACCAAATAATTATTTCATCAATTCAAATACTTGATAAAATTTTGACTCGTTTTCAGCTGTTGACGGATATTTTCAATTTTCATTTTTTTTCCTTTTTCTTTTTCTATAAATGACAATACAATTTTATTGATTGGGTCAAAAAGTATGAAAATTTAATACAAGACACAAAGAATAACGTTTATAATTTTGTTGTAATTCGGTTCCAAAACAGCTCATCTTCACATAATTATATTTAGTATTTTTACAGCATCACTGATAATTTAAGAATAATATTAATTTAACTTACCACCTACCATATTCATAATAAGTAATAACAATATAAAATATCCTACTGACATACAGTCTCCGCTCAGAATTGTTTTTCGTATAAAATGATATGATGTCATTGAATTAAAATTTAATACCATCCATTATAGAGACCTCCTATAGACACTTAATGTACAGCAGAGCGACATCCACTTATCCGCTTTTTTATATTTAGAACTGTGAATAGACGAAGAATTTTTCTACAAACAAACCTAAAAGAGATAAAACATAAAAATTTATATGTATCTAATTAAAAAATAAATAAATAATTATTTATTTTTTAGGTTTATTAAAATATATAAATACTTACATGTTTATTTTAAAAATACCTAACTGCATATTCTATTGAATAACATTGCATATTTAAGTTTTTTTATTGCATATGTATGTAGTTACATATTTCATTATTTTTTAGAGTGTTAAGTTCCAAAACCCCCTCATAAGCATAACTAGTCAAAATATTTTGAAAATTTTAACATGCATGGAAATTTGGAAAATAAATATTTGATGAAAATTTCAAGTACCTATTATAATTAATAGTTATCAAATTGCAAAAAAAAATCGTGTGTATGTTGTTGCAATAACAAGATGGAAGAAGTCCATCAAGGGTTCAAATTTTAAGTTATTGTAATAGAAAAATAAAAAACAATGACATTTACACATGCAATTTTTTCGACAACAATTAATTTAACTTACTATAATTATAATGGCTAAAAGTAAAATAATTTACTTTAATCAGAATAATATCATAAAATATACCTACTTCGTAATATCATAGGGTGACAGATGTCTTCACTTAGTCGTTTTCGTGTAGGTACAAAATGTGTACATCATTGAATTCAAAATTAACACATCCATATTACAGTGATTATCCCTGGACACCTAATGTACACAGAGCTTACCTACGCACTTACTCGCTTTTTTGTAATTTCATTTTAAATTGCGTATTATACAAAATTAAAAGGTATCGAGATATTGTAATTGTAATTTTAATTTTAATTATAATATTGTTATATTATACCGATATATATTTATATTTTATTTTACTAACAATAGCTATACAACAATTTCTTATAATTACCTACCATTAATCGATATTAATTGTGCAACCTGTATGTTAATTTATGCATAATATAGATAATATTAAATTTAAGTACCCGTAATTAATTGACTTTTCTCAAAATTAAATTTTTATAGTTCAAATTAAAAATAAAATATTTTTTCGAAAAATATTAAAAGTTGGTCACCTTTATCGTTGGTAGGTGCGGTGTATTAATAAAAACAGTTTGATACCAAAGGGAAAATATGAACAGATTTTAATGTTATTAAAAGTATAAAACTATACAAGACACTTAGTTATAGGTACCGACTACAATTTAAAGTATATTGTATACAATGCTGCCATATTTGTTGAAGCAATTGATTGGTCCTTACTCCTTAGCGGCTTAGCAAACGGTGGAGACGGTTGGAGTGTTGGACGATACATTTGGAAGATGGCTCTGATAAACGTGTTGTCAGTTGTGGTTATAAACAAAAGACTCAGTATAAAGAAGTTTATAATTAAATAACTATTTATACTACAGTATAAAGATATACATCTTTATAATGCTGTAGCTAGGGAATTATAATGGTAATAGTAAATTAGTAAACAGGCTCTAAAAGTTGTACGTTTAAAATGAATATTTAGTGTGATTGCAGCCGGTGTTAATTACAATAAATTGTTTTTGGCGATAATAAAAACTGATATTTTACAGGAAATTGAACACGATAGTACATTTAGACATAGTTATTAGAGACATAATTATGTACAAAAATATAAACATCACATTCACATAACCTAGTTAAGTCAGACGCAGATCCAGCCTGCATTAACGGGGTGGATTACAAAAAGCAACAATATATAAATTTTAGGTTTATACGAGTAAATAATATGGGCATACATACAATATTATGCAATAATTATTATTAATTATATAAAAGTAGAATAAATTGTTTTTTTTAAAATAACATTGAGTTTCATCGATGCAAAAAATGTAATTACTGCTATAATAATATTTATATAATACGGCCCAACGAAGGCGTACACCCCTATTGACCCTGCTGAATGCACACCTTACGCTTTCTTAAGCGTGGTATTTTAGGTACCCATATAAATATAGATTGAAGTAATGCAAAAGTATAGTTCCATCCCCGGTTCACTGTTCAAAAAAAAAAAAAATTACTCATATAAATGTAACTTAGACAATTTGATTTATATCAGTCCAGCAACCCTGTTTGCTAGACCAGTTCTTGTAGTGGGATTTAACACTTGTTAGCTGGGTAGGATTTGGTATACATACATTGAGTGACACAAGGTTTAAAATAACGTAGGAGGCGTGTTGCAATTTATATGCAATGATTAATCATATCAGATTAAAATTCAACACATAATATATTACAGTATCATTGCATCACATCATTACTCATAAATCATAATGACCAACATACAACACCTTGTTGCTGTACAAGCAGAGCGGTTACCCACTTACCACTTTTTTTACTTGAACTTGTGTTTTATTTATTATTCTTCTGTTTTATTCATCTGTGAAATCGACTTAAATTAATTATCCACACGAATCCTGAACATCATATATGGTTTTTGGCTATCATTAACTACGACAATTAGGTATACTTAACAAACGTGTCATTTGTGGATTAGTCCATAATCAAAAGCTTTATACTAAATTGTGATCTTGTAGAATATAAGGTTGTCCAGATGAAGGTTAAAAATTAACTTAAGTAAGCTAAAATAAATCATACATATAACTTATTAAAATTATGTAAAATAACTCTATTACAATATACAACAATAAATGTATTAGGTATTTTATATTTATTTGCTTACTAATTTTAAAATCTAAACAAATGTATTATAAGTGAATAGTGATGGTTGGTATACAATTGTAAACTTGTGCATAAAGCAAGACTTTTACTAGTTTACAGTAAAATGTAAATTTCGTTTTAGAGTTGTACGTGTCAGTGGCATCGTTTCCACATATCTACCTACCTTAAAACAAATGATATTATGTAACTTTACCAAAAAGATGATTTTAAAATGATTTCTTTAAACTACTCGTATCTTATACAAGGTAGATAATATACGAAAGTATATACGTTTTTAAGTACTTCATAGTTTTTGAGAAATATTTTTATATCTAATATAGATACATTTATCTTGGTAAAACAAGACTTAAAATAGGTAGTACTTGCCTGCATTTGTTATATTTGTCTTACAAGTATGTAATATACAGTGTTGAGACTTGTTGTTTAGACAAATTAGTCCATAGAAGACAGAAGATTTTATCCAAATGGTACGTGTTCCATGTAATTATGGTATCCATCACTAGAAAATTGTATAAATGCAGTTGATATTTTTGAAGGGTTTATAGAAAATTTTAAATATTTATAATTTTGGATTTTAGATCCTAAAAATGTAATGTACCTAATAAAATAATCTAAAAAACTTATATTGTAAAAGCTCAAATCGTATAACTTATATTTTGTTCAGTTTTTAATTTAATTACATCACTTATGATACTATATACTCACATTGAAATATACTTGGTACTATGCGTATCTAATATAACAATTGATTTTATATACTATATTATCTTTATCTTCTCTAGATATAAGTAAAATGTATGTATCTCTATCTATATCTAGATAAATGTACCTATGCACAAATATACAATAATCTGTATCTTAACTATGTAAATAAAATTTCAGTTATCTATTCCCAATGCTGGATTAACATCATTGATAATAATATTATATTCGATGTTTAATGTTTATATTATCAATACCAAATCTATAGCTAAGTTACAAATTTACGTTCAGCTTCAACACTTAAATATTTTTAATATGATACACAGAGACAGAGTATAATAATTATATTACAATAATACTATAATATGTCTGTGGTATGATTTGACAAACCATATAATGAATTATTATTCTTTTAATTATAAGTAGGTAACAACAATTTCTGCTTTAATATGTCGATTGTTTATGATATTTTAATTTTCAAGCGAGTTATGAATATTTTAAAATTACATCTATATTTTATGTTTAATAATAAGTTTAAAACATAACTTAGCTGATATTTCCTTTTATATTATGTAAAAGAACTTGATATTAAAATTGAATAAACTGCTGTAGGTAGGTAATAGATAATAGGAAAAATAAGAATAAATAAATAAATAAATACTCAGATAATAGGTAGGTCATGGTTATTAATAGTATTATTACACTAGCTGTGGATAGGTTAAAACTTACCTACGAATACAAATACTGAATGACAAAATAATTATGATAATTTCAATCATATTATTTTGTATGATTATGTAATTTTATCAAATAGGTTTTTCCCACGGCCGTATTAGACTCAACTCGACTACAGTGCAGGAAAGTAATTTTTGTTCGTTATTTTTTAATTTTAAAAACATTTTGTATTTTCCATAAAAATAAACTTTGGGAAAGTTATGATCTTCTAATTCTTTCAAGTTAAACCCTGATGTAACATATGTGCCCTGAAAAAATTAAACGATAAATTGTTATAAATACATTATCATTTGAACATGTATGTGTAAAGTACTATTGTGTTCGTATCTTTAGAATAGGTTTTACTATAAAACATTTTGAAATAAAACTGATTAGAATGTATAATGTTCTAATGTACAAATTTAAAATTTGGATTTCTTTAAAATATGATGAAATTAATTCTTAATAGTGTGTATTAATAAACGTACCTATGCGGCTATGCGCATTTACCTTTGATGTTTAATTGTTTTTAAATAATAAATACAAATAAGGCAATAGATAGGTATATCGATTATAGATTACAAATTGTAGAACTAAAGAAAACATAACCATAATTAGTCCATAAGGATAACCAATAGGTAGATAAGTTAAGTCAGTGTTACTATTCAATCAATTGTATTCATGTATATTATGTATGTAGCCATGTAGGTAACCTAATTTGTAATACCTACCTAAAGACTGGGCATTAACGACTAACGGGTTAAAAATTGTACCCAACTTAAGAGGATTTCGGAGCTTTATTTTTTTCTCTCTGGCCCATGCGCAACATTGGTAATATTACGTTTTTATTATATTTTAATTTTGAAGCGAGTTATGAGTATTTTATGTCTTTAAGATGGACAAACAATTTACAATTTTAAAATACTCATAACTCATTTTAAAATTGAAATATATAAAAAGCCTATGCGATGTCTTTGATAACAATCTTACCTTTAAATTTTGTAAGAGGTCATTTCACTCTAATTTTAGAAACTACTGTTAATCATTATTGTGAACGTAAAATTTAGCATGGGTCAACCCTCAGAGAGAAAAAAATGTGCTAACGCCCTCTCAAGATATTTTTAAATAAGTTACTTAATGGGTAGTTAACTTGTTTTTTAAAATAATATGTTACTTTAATCTTTAGTAATAGGCGTAAGAAATTTTCATTTTTTATTAGTTTTTAAGAAAAAATATTTGTAATAAAAAATTGTTTACTATTTGAATAACTTTGAAAATATAGTACAAGTAACTAAATAGTTATTTTATTTATTTAATGTGTTAACTTAATTTTAATTTTTTAGTCGTTAATGCCTGGCCTTCATTTTAGTGACCGGCAGAGCGGTACCGGCCATCTTTTTCAATACATTTACTTAACAAGTATAAAAAAGTACCTATGCCCAGCGTTGAAGTCACTTACTCAATTATGTGGTTCACTTAAAACCTACTATATATAGCAGTGACTTTACCGTTTTTTAAAATTATCTATTCTCTATAGTTCAATAATTTTGGCTTGAAAAGTTATGTTAATAATAAGTCTTGGATGATTATTGATAGAGGATAGCTTAATATTTTGTTAAGTATTCTTATTAATATTAATTCATAAATTTGCAAATCATAAAATAAGTTAAACCCATGTTTTAATATACAATTAATTAATTGTTTTTATACATTACCGCTGCTACAGGACAGCTTACAGGGCCAACATTGAAAGACTTCAAGATTGAATTCCAAGAATTTCCTAGTATTTTTTTTGTATTACTACATGCATCCTTTGCTAAATAAACTAGTGAATTCGGTTTCCAACCTCCAGTTAAACCCCAAGACGCAACGTTTATATCAAGCTACAAAAAAATAGGTATAGTAAATTTTTTAGTTTGGATAAACTATGAACATTTACAACTAGGTATTCAAGTGGAAACAGATTTTTTTCTCACATTATACGTGTAATTAAAAAAATATCCATGCAAATATTAGAGATTCGAAGATCATAACTGTTTGTTCACCAGCACATGGCTACTTCAAAGATAATTTTATTATAATGATTTATGTAGTTTATATACCCCGTGAAAGTAAAATAAACAATTTCAAAATGTCTACTAGATCGTATTATAAACTCGACCCAAGGAAAAACCTGTTCAACAAAATGTCTATTGTTAACTGTTTCTTTTTTTTCAATTAAAGACCCTTGATATTTAAACTCGGCCCAGATTTTCTGATACTTAATTAATAATCGCCTTAAAATGTTTTTGAGAACCATTTAGTATAATAATATTACCCAGAGGACAAAAAAAGGGGGTGATTCAAATTACCATTTATCATCCAAAAATGATTTTGTTTTATTTAAATTTTCATGTTACCTATTTATTGAAAATTATGAAAATTCATTATAACAGCATTAAATTATTTTTAAGTAAAATGCCAAGTATTTAACATATTGATATACTGGTTTCTTTATTATTATACTTTTTAAGCATGATTTCTAACAATTGTTTTTTTCATTTTAGTTCTTGAATTTTTAATCTAATGGTAGGCATCTTAAATATTATTTTAAGATTAAATTGTATCATACTATCATGTTTATTATATATCATCGGTAAAAATTATCAGGCCAAATTTTGCAATCTACCTTTTTTATTAACTGAAATGTATGGGCTAAGCTTACAATAAAAGAGATTATCGCTGGCACGGCATTTTCCAGAACAAATTTACAGCCTCTTTAATTACTTAATACCTGAGTTTATGTGTTAGTTGTCTATTAGATATGCTCATTGTTCCAAATAAATATAACTTACGAGTATATTACGTATTCAATTATTTTCTTATAACGTTTTCTTACTTACTGTACAGCTATAGGTTAGGTTAGGGTTTTACTTACTGAAAGAGTATCGTCCAAAGGTATCAAATATGTAAGATTCCCTTTTAACTCAGTTACACTTAATGTCTTTTTATTTACATGAACATTAAATTTAATTGAAAGGTTTGCTGCCGTTTCACAAGAATATATTTTTTCAAATACCGTACGATATTCTCCCTGTAATAAGAGTAATAATAAATAAATACATAATACATTTTCGTAGAAATCTCATAAATAAATTATGCTCAATAATGGTAATCATAGATGATACGTAATGTATTTAATAAAACAAGCTGAATATTAGTTTACCAATGGCAAGTTAGGCATGAAACGATCTTGTGATTTAGTCGAGTAGAAAATTCCAAAAAGAACTAACATTTTTATAAAAATCATTTTTTTAGTATCTGTACTTTATTTTTACAACGGTAGACTATGTTATAAGCTTTCAACAGTTATAATAATGAATAACAGATACTACGTGAGGTAAATAATATATTATTCACACATTAAGAGGGATTGACATGCTTGAGCTGTAACCTCTAAAAGTTTCCGGAAATATTTACATTATTACAATTAATTGGGAAAAAAGTAATAAATTGGTTCCGGAAGTGATATTTTTGCACATTTTTAACTGCCTGATACAAAAATGTATTAAATTAGTTAAATGTGAATATTTTTTTATGGTATTACAATTTATTTAAAGAACTTCTTGATGAAAACAAAAAATACGATAAGTTATCTTTAATAACCCTAAACTGCATACCTAATCTGTATAGAATAAATATTGGTACCTATAAGGCTACATATAAATTTAAAACTATATCCCCGGATATCTAGCCATATTTATTTTCAAGTTATACTACTGTAACGTGGTCGGGGATGACCAGTTAAATATAAGATATTCAGGGAAGAAATTGTTTCTTTTGAATATAATTTTACCTTAGCTCGGGAGCGTGTATGATATTAGGATCTTAAACCTTAATATTACAAATGAATACGATTGATTCAGACAGTTATCAACATATTATACATTTTATTATTACTTACAACTAACATCAACCTCGGCATTCTCAGAGTTCCGGTGCGAGTGATAGTAGATCGCGGAAAACTGCTGTTCTCTAACATACTACTATGTGGCAGTAGCCTTACAATACTAACCCGTGAGACATATTTACAAAAGGAGGGACTTAATATCTAGTCAGCCTCAGCACATTGTACAATTATGTTTATAAGGTATATAATAAATATGTACATATTATGTGCCTATTAAACATATTATATTAACAAAATATAAGTAGGTAATAATGTAACCATCGTTACACTACAAACAGGGGTGTCATCTGAGGGGCTGTAGGTATAATTTTTCTGCGCCACGAAGAAAAATAATCTTTTAAATTGATCTTAAGTACCGGAGACTATATGGTCATGTGGTATTATTACCTAATGTATAAATTAAATCAAATATAAAAACGTTTGGTTTATATTAAATATTTTATGTGTGACTGAGGATTTCAAGATTTATTTTGTATACAATGTTTATGGTAGGTATAATAGTGTTCATACATTTTACTTTGAATATTTTGTAAAAAAAAAACTATTGGCACTATGGTTTTGAAAAGGATGTCTCTTTATTACAAATATTGTCTACTGTTCTGTGAACTTATCCGTTGAGATAAAATTTGAGATTATTAGCGGTGAGTCATTCATTACAGTGGCAGGATGGATATTCAAGCATCATGAAGATGCAAATAATATTATTCTTTTGTAATATTTTGATACTATCTAACTTATTCACTAGTATTATTAAGTATACGATAATATACATTGTTATGCTTAATGTTTCGCTGACATAGCCTTATTAATATTCTACTTTATTAATCGTTATAATTATCATAATAATTATTTCTTGTTTTCTGTTATTACCATACAAATAAATAAATAAATAAATAAATAAATGAAAATGAATATTTTGTGTAATATACTTAATCAAAGTTATTTTTTTTTTAGTTCGCAAAGATTAAACGACCATTATTTTATCTTTTCATCTGTTTCTTTGTAGTTTATTTTATCAAATAATAAACAATACATAACATTGACATGGATATTTTTGTATTGATTTGTAAGATATAATAAAATAAATAGTAAAAAATATAGATTAGTGGAGTGTACCATTTTTTACTTGATTCATTGATAGATATGTATTAAACAATGTAACATCAGTTATTTACATGGATTCCTTGATTTACTTTATTATATTAACTATGAACATTGTTAAAGATATTTCATTATTTACTTGTTTGTGGACTTTCTACAGGTTAGGTTAGGTTAAATAGTTAATGATATGTATTAGGTTATAAATATAAACATAGAAAATAGATAATTAAAATAGGTACATCATTAAAAATACACATTATAGCAATTTCACAAAATTAATTTATGATTTTTATGAAACAAACAAGTGTGTAGACTGTATAGGTACAACATGTGTATTATTTTATTGAATAGATTTTATTAACAATTTGCTTTTTTTTCCAAATGGAAATATTTTTGCAGACAAATAACTGTCTACTGTGTAATATGACTAATATGAGAGATGATTCTTTGAAAAGGATATGATAAATTGTTATGATTATGATGTTGATGTGGATGTTTACTGTCAGCAAAATTTAACCATAGCCTAATAAATAATAGAAGTGTTGACTTATTGGACATGTACAACAAAAAATATCAATGCTGTTATTAAACAGATTTATTATCTCAAATTAAAATTGTCAACTATAAGCTGTGGAGTATACTTAGAGTGGTATCATTAGTGACCCCTTTATATTCTTGTTTATTGCATGCAACATTTGTATATTATAATTTATAAGACTCATGGAGACAATTTTTTTTGTACAGAATCTATTTCATTATGTTTGAAACACTTTTTCGGCTACGGTTACTAAATCAACTCAATTTTATATTAACTAGATAACTTCAGATATCCAAAAAAAAAAAGGTGCACCTACACAATGTAAGATGAATAATTATAGAATAAATATTAAAATAAGTACCTATGCAAAACTTCTTACTTACTTGTAACTGTTGGTTTTTTTTTTAATAAGTGTGTTTATACTGCATAGAATATATTAAATAACTACTAAATTAAAAAATTATTCACGAATTTAAATTAAATAATGTGCTTTTAAATGTTTAGAATTTAATAACTTTTTGATAATTGCAGTAATATTCAAGATTGTACTTTAGTTCTTAATAATAAATTGGCTTTGTAACTCAATTTAAAAAAATTTAAAGAGTACATACAATCACAGTACAAAGAATAGAATAAATAGTATATACTATATATATATAGCATATAATGAATAATATATAATTCTATATATTATGTATTATCAATATGATGAATTAAGTCTATAAGCTTTTATGAATTGATTTCTAAACAATTTTTAAACAAGCCATTTTATTTATTAACAAATAGTTATTTTGTCAACTATGTTGTCACATTATTCCATCATCTTAATATTCTATAACAAAAAGCATATGCTGTGAATACCAAGTAAAATAGTATTATAAGCTCTGCAAGAATTACAACTTTGCTTAAATCTTTTTCCATTATAATTTTAGTAGTGAGAGTTTATCTATCATTGGATAAGACACAATTTAAAAAAAAAATAAATAGTAACAATGCACACTTCTCAAGTACTTCAAAAATACAATTATGTTTAATCTGTTGAACTGGTACTCACATGTGTATGTGCAGTTTGTTCTGTTGTAAACATAGTAGACTAAATGAACCAAAAAAAGTCCCCCACACCCAAGACCATATTTTTTAAAGGAGGAGGGAGAGTTCCCCCAATGAAATATTTATATAATCTTAAAAAAATTATGTTTTATCTAAGTAATGTACTATACTACTATGTACAGTATTTCCAGTACTTTTAAATATAACTAGAGAAAAATTATTCATCTACAGCTCTGAATTAAACCATCTACCTACCAGAATTTTAACTAAATAATGAAAAATGAAACAAAACTATTATAATAGTTTTAAAAATAGTTCATATAAATTGTACCAGTGTATATAATATAATAAAGTATAATACACACCACCTAAATTGCAATTTGTGATAAGAATCTTAAACGGATGGAGACATCAATTTGAGAATATGTATTATGTTATTAACAAAATAACAATACTAAATCATTTTTTCAAACATGTCTTTATAACAATGCATAAAAGGCATTTTAGTTTAGATAAAAGTTGTAACAGCTGCGACTTAAAATTTGAATGACCGGCATCTATTGGCAGGTCTTAGACTATATGCAACAAATAAATTACAAATATTGAGTTTACAAATACCAATATTTCAAGAAGTAGAGTATTTCAATATTTTCAATTGGTATTATTTTTTCATACAAGGCTTTTTAAAAAAAACAAAAAAGAATTAATAAATACATTTATTTGATAAATTATAAAATAAATAATAAAAACATTTGGTACTTTGTTTTCATATTTGATATTGGCAAAAGTGTCATAAACATTTCTAAGTAAAATTATAGAATAAAAAATTAAAACTTTATAATGTACAAATCTTAACTAATTTACCTAACTTTTTGCAGTTCCTAAGCATTTATCTACAAATGCTCCTACATAGAACAGCCATTATACAATACATTTGGATATCAAATAGAAAAGTAAAATTATCTTATCTTAGACTAAACAAATTACTCAAAGTGTAACTATTGTTTTCCTCAACAATTATTGAAACACAACACGCCTTGTATTGTACAATATTGATCACTTATGGCAATATTAAAAATTGTGAATTTTTTTTAGTGTTTGTTTGATTATAGATTTTGTTTAAAATGCTCCATCTATTAGTTGATAATCATTTTATTCCTTTAGCCAATGAGAATTGAATCTTTACAAGTTTCAACAGTGACATAAATGATAACTTATTCTTTTTTAGTTTTGTTATAGGTTCATCGAGCTCTTCTAGTTTTCTTTTTCGTTTTGTTACATTACTTTTTACACGATCAAGTACTTTTATAGCAGGTTTTGTTGGTAAAACATCACGAGACTTACGATTTGAAGTGGCAATCCCTTTCTTAGCAGCTCTTGCTAATGATGTATCACGAGACTGACGATTCTGGCCGGCACTCCCTTTCTTGTTGCGATTTGTTTTTCTTCCTAAAACAGAAATATAACTTGTATTGATGTATTGTGTATGTATTCATATTCATTGCAGCTGACATTAATATTGTACAGGAGTATTAAGTGAAAATTTTGTTTTTGAAATTCAACTTTTATTACCTACAATATAAATTATGTTAGCACTTATATGTGATATGAGTATTAATTACCACAGTATCAATTCTTCTTTATTTCTTTAATCATTATTTTTATGAGTACTTAAAATAGTTTTAAAATACAATTCAAATTGTTCATATCTAATAAGCTTGTATTAGAGATGGAGAATAATTAAATTAAACAATAAAACAAAGTTCATGAATAAAATAAAAAAGAGAACAAATTAACAACACAATTATTTTTAGGGTTTTATACATGAAAGTTCCGTATTTTAAAATTCTGTCCCGGTGTCAGTACGCTTTCTGGATGTTTAATTGTTCTGTCACTTCCCGATATGTTAGTCAATTCAACCAAAGCTTTTAAATGTGCCCTTTATTCCCATGATTTGTCAGAGAAAAATAAATCTGCATACATATTCATCTACCAGACTATCAACCCGAAGATCAAACATTAAATTTGCTCTTAAAATAAATAATAGTGGGTCTGAAGTATTACTTAATTACTACATCATACTCTATATCACATTAATTTTCTGCAACACATTTATTTTAACAATTCTACTTGATAAATAATTTTCAAACCCACTTAAATTAATAATATTATTTATACTAAAATGTGGTAACATCTGTACTAATATTTGATGGCTTGACAAAAGCTTTAGTTGTATCCTAGAAAACAAGTACATTAAGTACAACTTTAAACTTTTATTTAATTCATTATATAAAAATTAAATAGTATTACAGAGAGCATCTATTGTTTCCAATGTTTCTATACAACCTAATCTAAATCAAAATTGATACTTCAATAAAAGTTAATTTTTTTTCCAAAAATGAGAAGAGCCTTAACTTAATTATTTTCTTCAATATTTTAGAAATATTATTGAGTAGAGTTATTGAAATGTAATTATTTTAACTATTGCGATCTTCATCCTTGAGAATAGATTTGATCACTGTTCATTTATAGATAAAAAATTTTTTTTTATTCATTCATAATTAAATTTGTCAAACATTATAATATCAGTTCAAAATTATTGAAGATACATGTGAGCAAGATTTTCATTTATAAGTATTTAAAATGAAAATTTTGATAAATTTTTTTTAAATCACCAACATTTGATAAAAATATTTAATTTGTATGGCTATGGATTGACAATTAAAATCAAAGTTTCTCATAAGTAGTTAATACTAAATTTGTAAACAAAAAATCTAAAAATATATCGACAATTTTTTTTTATTGGTTGGGTACAAATTTGGAAACGAAGTTTCATTTGTAATTATTTTATCATAATTCAAAGACATATTTTTAAGAGGAAATAACATAATTGTATGTAAAGTATAAATTTTACTGTAGTATATTTTATTTTCAAAATATTTGGATTAATTTTAAACTATTGCCTATTTTTTCTACGGTGTGGCAGTATTAACTAAAAACGGTCAAAACTTCATAACAATAATATAATATGATAAATATAGACTAGGTATTAAAGTAGTAAATTTATGCTATGTTTTAAGCAAAAATTAATCAACCTTAATACTAATAGTGTTTTGTATTAGTGCAGTAGAAGTTCTACTTTCGAGGAAAAATATTGTGTAAGCGTGCTCGTCATAAGTTTTTTTTTTTATTCAATTACAAAATACAAATACAGTAGAACTCCGATTATCCGGATTAATTAATGTCAAGGGTGGTCCGGATAAGCAAATATCCGTATGATAGACATAATATGACATATCAAAAGTTATATTGTAATATTGTATGTATTTATTATTTATAAGTATGTAATATATTTTGAAATTTTCAACAATAAACAAATAATTTTATTTTAATATTTAACTGAAAATGGTATGACGAAATACGATTACGATTAATTTCGATTTACGAGTTATTAAAAGACCTATCTTTCTTTTTTGTTGTCCGGTTAATTGAACGTCCGGTCGATTGGTGCGTTCAGATAATCGGAGTTCTACTGTATTTGTATTTTGTAATTGAATAAAAAAAAAAACTTATGACGAGCACGCTTACACAATATTTTTCCTCTACGTGGAAGATCTATGAACATAAATATGTTTTTGAGGTATATGGGCTCGAAAATTTCGATCTACGTTGAGAAATGAATGAAATATAATTAATCGTAAGTAGTTAAATGTTTGATGTGACGTGAAATGTGACGTTTGATGTGAACATAGCGTCGTATTGTTTTTAATTGTCAAAATGGCCGGATTGCTTTAGTTATCACTAGGGAACGGATTTTATTGTAATAAAAAAATCAAAATATGTACATAAATATGTAATTATTTTTATTGAAATATGTAAAAAAAAATTCAAAATATGCAATAACCGCTTAACAGAAAAAATAAGTACCAAAAGTAAGTATAACAATTGTATCTCTTATCTAATTAATAATTATTAAAACAATGCGAAACTACATATTCTCTAAGATTTAAAAACGTAAAATGGCGGCGATTTGGTCGTAAAATGTTTGTATTGACTGAATGAACGTTACACATCAACTGACGTAATGATAGTTAATAAACCCGATTTTTCACAACATTTACAGTATAAAACTTTCCCATCACTTTGAAATGTTTCATTCGGAAATTATTTTAAATATGATTATTATTGAATGAACTTACAACTTTAGGTATTTTAAACAATTTTATAAAAAAAACAACAAAATTTCGATGTAGATATGAAGAAAAAAACGATGCAAATGATTACTCCCGCCAGAACAGAAACTAGACTGAAGACTGAAGACCGTAACATTGAATAAACATGTTAACTACCCACTTCACACTTGTCCACAGTGTATAATACGATAGCAGTGTATAAAGTACGTAAGTCCATTTAGAGAACGTAGATAATGTTTATCGTCATTGAAAATTACAAATATTATTATTTTAGGCTTTCATCGACAGCGTATAATATTTAGACCATAGGGTATCTGATTGCCATTAAGATAAGGCAAATAATCTTTGACGTGAATTGACGAAAAAAACCAAAAATACCCAAATATTTACGAAATATTCAGTTATTTACAAAATATGCGAATATATGTATTTTTACCCAAATATGTAAAAATATGTAAAATAAAATTGGGCTTATTTTAATAAGAATGGTCAGAATCGTGCACATTTTTTATCAGATTAAAAATATCTCATTCCAATAAAAATATGTATTTACAATAAAATCCGTTCCCTAGTTATCACCATAGAACCACAAATCAATAAAAATAAGGTGGACAAGTGGGTACTGCTCTACTGTACAGTAGTTCTCAAGCAAGTAGTACAGAGGTATTTAAACTTTTTTATCCCACGGCTCCTTTAAGTCTTCACAGTTCACAATGTATTGACGGCTCCCAAATTGTAGTAGGAATAGATGTGTTACATTTGAATTCAATGATAAATCATTGCATATGAAAAACGATTCTGAGCAGCAATTTCATCCTAGCATACTTGTATAATAATGATATTATTTTTATCCTTATTTAAAAATAATACGTATTCACATTCGTATGTACTCTCTTAACAATGTAATTATTGCGATAACAAACTCGTTATGAGATTATAAAATGACGACAAATTCGGTTATCGGTGAAACAATATTATGAGAGTTATGGAAAAAGTATGCCAGTTAGTAAGGTTAGGTTTTCGACACGATGTCTATGTTAAAACGAAAAGTTGAAATTTTAGATTCTAGTAAAAACAACGGGTAAATTAATTGTTTGGACACGGTGTATTGGGTGGCTTCTGCTCAAGTTCAAGTCAAGCCTGAAACTGTTAAAAAATGCTTCTTGCGATGTGGTTTCAATCGTTGAGACAGTCATACGATGAACAAACAGTTAATAGGGAGAACAATCGGCAATAGATAGAGATCTTTCAGCTTTCATCACACTGATCGACAGCAGTGTTGAAGTAGTCATCTATTTTGAATTAGACTTAATCATTTCCAATCTTGACACCAATTTAACGAGCACCGATAACCCTGATAAGCCCAAAAAAGAGAAAGAAGACGAGCCCAAAGAAGCAGAAACTTAAAACCAATAAATATCAAATAACAAGTTTACAGGACGCTTTGTCTGCTGTAAAGAACGTAAGTCATTTTATTTCATCAATAGAGGCAAAAAGCAGTACTATTTTCACTTCTGCTGTAACATTAGCAAATGATGTTTCTAATGAGATTGCACAGATACGGTGTAGTTATAAACAGACAATGATTTTTTTTCATAAAAATAATTTTAAAAAAATACTTGTACTTAATTAAATAAATATGTAATTATTGATTGTACAAATATAATTTGTAAAAATGTAATAATTTGCAATAAATAATAACATTATACATGCACACATAGTCATTGAATGGTATTGAAACTGTTTTATTTTGCATAATTATCTGCATTATTTCTATGATTTTTTATTATATTTATTTTACATAATTGTCTATAAATATTATTTATATTATGTATTATAACACTTATTTTTTAAATAATAAAGGTAAACGCCTAGGTTTTTTTTCCAAATTCTTCAATTGAATTTGGGATTTTCTAATCGTAGCCACTAGGCACTAGCCCGCGTTACATTGTAGCCGTTGAAAAAAAAAACTAAAATAACTTTGTATCGTTATACAATTTGAAAAAATATTTTTAGGTATTTAACTATTACTATTATTATTATGTATACAAGCATTATTTAGAAATCAACGAATACTTGCACAATGCACTCCACTGATAAAATTCGTTACAGCGTCTATGTACATAATATATTATTTTATTTTGCGCTTTATGAATTCCAAAAATGTATCTCCTCTGAATAACGGACAAAATTTCGGTGACTGAGATTTCACAGTATATTAAAATCAAACTAAAATTATTAATTTAATAAATTCCTAAGAAAAAGTAGAAAGCTACTTAGATTTTTTTCCACTGTGTTATACCTAAAAAGATCCTGATTCCTCAGCTTGAATTACAGAAAAAAAATTTGCAGTAGGTAGCATGCTACATTTGGCTGTGATCATTATTTTTGTATTTTTTATATTTGTAAATCTATCAATGATATTTTTGTTATATTAGTTAATTAAGACATGTCTAGTCATGGGTTTTTAGGAATTTTTGAATGTAAAAAGTATCTACCCATACAAACATTAAAAACAGAGCCTTTATTATCAATTATTAAAAATCAGGTAATTATTACAACTAAAATCTAAACATCCAATATTCAGTAATAAATTATATTCACTTAAAACCGGATTTGGTTCATAAGAAAGTTTTTTTTGAATATTTGAGAATATTTCATGGGTTAGGGAATATTAAGATAATTTAGCATATTTTGTAAATTGTAATAAAAAAATAAAAATTTATTATGTTTTTTAAATTATTGTTATTAATTTTTATAGTACCTACTGTTGTATGTGCTAACCAGTTTGGGACTATCGTATACCTATCTATTGAAAGGTACCAAAAAAATATAATAATCCACAACTATTAGAATTTCTCTTTTATTATTAGATACAAACACAAAAATAATATTCAACACGAACAAACAAACATCTAATCTTACTCGAAAACCAGCACTTCCTGCACACCCTAGTTTTACGTCCTTAAATATAATTTTACAAACTGCTGCCTCAGCTCATTTACTTCATTGGCCTATTATTATGAATATTATAATGTTTTTAGTTTTGTTAAATATAAATTTGTATGACCCAAACTGGTAAGCACAGACAACACTACCATGCCTGAAAAAATATTATACAAACCATTTTTTTTTTCAAGTATAATTTTTATAAAAAAAACTGTCATTGCGCCGTTATTTATTAGTTTACCTAATATATACTGATAACAACAACATATTTGACTATCAAAAGTCCAAATATATTTTGGTTTTGAGATTGTCTTTTTAATGAATAAAATAAAAAAAAACCATTAATTTTCAATAGGCATTTTTTAAAACAATGAATAGAATACCGTTCAACATAGAAAACACTACTTGAACTGTTACTAAAGTCCAATTATTCCATTATGCAAATTGTATACCTGACTATTGTAAAAATATTGCATATTCAAGCATATAAACATATATCTAAGCAGATAAACCTCATTAGGTTTATTGATTATTTTTACATACCTATTTATCTCATTTTCCAGGGAATAAACCAAAGGAGAATATTTTTAAGTTTTTAAGAGAATATTAGCCATAATATTTTAGGTGTTTTAAGAGAATATAAATAGACTTTAATTTTAACTTTTCTTTGACTTTGGTAGATAGTGCTATTGTATTACAGGCATTTGTATTAAAATTCAAAAGAGCAATAAATATTGAAAGAAAAATATTTAGTACCTTTTGCAATTTTTAATGGCTTATTTTTTGTTTGAACACGGCCATTTCCAAAAATTGTTGGTACAGCATCAGGGTAAAGTATGCGCCTCTTTACATTGGATTTAAAACATGTTGGCTCAAAATGAAATGAGCATATCTTACGGTTTGGTAAGACATCTTTGTTTGCTAATCTACACTGTTTGAGCCATATCTGCCGTTTTTTTGGACATGCTGGAAATCTAATACAAAATAAAATACGGCTGATTAGTCTGGTGTGTTCTTGTCCCCGAAAGCTAGGGTAGGTAATGTTATAAACGATACTTACACATGGAAAGATATCCTGGTGCTAGGATTTTTGAGCAATGGTTTCACACACAGAACGCAAACGTTTGGCATTTTAACAATAATGGATTGTTGATATATTTTAACGACGCGATCACCACAGTAAAGAAGTTCGATTATTACGAGTAAGTACGTCGATTCAGTTTGTGATCACGGCCATCGATTTCGAACTTCACAAACCGAATTGATGAGTAGCGATTGCCGACTGACGACTTCCACTATACATATATATATAAACACGTTATGGGGAAGCCGCAATCGCTCGCTTAAAACCGAAATTGAAATACAAAACGAATGCAGTGCGTCTAAATTACAGAAATCTTATCAGGTTAGTAACGTTAGTAATACACGTAGTAACGTTCATAACACAATTAAAAACACACGATCTTTTATATTTTGGTTATATCGCGCTAAATAGTAAATACCAATTCAGAAAAGTGTTAATACTTATTTCATACCACTCAAAACGGCTTATTGGGGAGAAAATATTTCATACGATTTTACGAAGGAAATAGGTTAGGCCTATCCGATCTGTAATTCGTTTATTGATATTCGAATTCAAAACCGTTATCATGTTAATGAACACGATTCCAGGTCTTACCGGACATCAGTTCAATAGGTGTGTTTTACCACCGCAAGGTGGATTGTTGAGGCGTGCTTTTATTTTACTGATATACACTAGCGCTCCGGTAGGATACGGTTGAAGTTTTTGGATGATCATAATATTGTGGATATTGTATTATGATAGGTTAATATTAGTAGTTTTTTATAATTATATATTTTTAATTATTTGTATTAATTTATTCTGTACATTTTTGTGCATTACTACTTTTATTATTACCTAATTGTTTGTTTGAATGAGTAATATATGCTGTATTGTTGACTGTAATAATTCTTATAAAAACACAAGAAATGTTAAGTCTTATAATTTTCGAAACAAGCATTATCAGTTATGAGAGTGAATTAAAGAAATAATCGATTATTGCAGTTAGCGTAAACTAAATAAATGCATAATGTATTTAATATGTTTACTGATAATTTATTCATATTTAACTCAATAAATCTGGCTTTATCAAAAATGGGCAATTGTGGTACCCTAAAGCAGTGCATCTCAACCGTTTTTGTTATAGGGCCCCCTAAATTTAATGTAAAACTATCCAGGCCCTCCTCAATCAGAATCATTAATTATTTTTTATTAATGATACACTAAATTTACATGCACTATTTCACACGAATAAATTATTAAAATGTAAAGAAAATAAATGTTTTTTAATATATTTTTGAAACATGCAATCTTATAGTTGTATAAAACTTAAAACATATATAAACAAAAAAGAATTGGTAATAACTATAAAGCAATACAAAAATATTCAGTAATAATGTAGATTTGGTTTCAAACACAGGCTAGGATAATGATAATAATAATAATAGAAAATGTGTTTTCATTATCTGATTAGTGATAAAGTACCTTATTGTTTTTGACTTTTTTTCTATCATATAAGTAGGGAACTTAAAAATTAAATTATTAATAATGTGGTACCTATAGTTAGAACGTTAGAACTGAATCTTACAGTATTAGTTTTAATTAATTAATCATTAATGTGCAACTTTATATTAACAAATGCATTTTTTTTATATACAGAAAATATAATCACTGATTTGATAATTTTAGGTTGCTTATAAAAATAAATTCTTCTAGCTTCTATAAAATAAATAAATAACTACCAATAATCAAACTATTTGGAAATAAATTATATAATTTTTAATTAAAAACAAACATAGCTTATACTGCTTAAAGCTATAATATAAATATATAATATTATAGTAAGTAACCTTGATTAAAATAAATTACTACACAAATATGTATGTTGAGGTACACAGATATACAGAAGCTAAAGGTAAATAAATGTAAGATCGGATATAACATGTAATAATATAATAATATGTATAATTGTTATGAATAACTATAGTGCTCCGATGCGTAATATAAAACAACGACTGATCGTCCTACAGGCTAGTACATATAACGAATATGCTATAGAAATATAAAATGCCTATTCAGCGTCTGCTGTACTACAGTGTGAAATGTGTGAATAATTTGCTTATAATCTATATGATACAAGGTGTGTTGTTTACATTCAACACTTCCCCTTAAACAATATACCCTAACTTAGAAGTTAGAATTAATATATCTAATTCCCAACATCTCCCTGAGTTCTTGAAATCTTGGTCGTGGAGTTGGCTTAGTCAATATGTCAGCTAACTGTTCCTTGCTTGGCACATACTCCAGAGAAAACATACCTTCACTGAACTTCTCACGAATGTAGTGATATCGAACATCGATGTGTTTTGTTCGCTTATGGTATTCTGGATTTTTCACTAGTTTGATGGCGCTTT
>NW_019104260.1:0-74051 GCF_001856785.1 Myzus persicae
AATTTAAAGTAATTGATGTTGAACAAAATATGATATTGAATTACTCCCAACATACCAAAGCTTTGTTTAAAAAAACTGTCAATAATAGGAGCAAAATAAGTTTTTCTATTCTAACTTACCGTTTTATAGAATACACACAACATGGGTTATATTCAAGTGTATCTGTACATTCTACTGCCAAAGATCATTTTATACTTCAAAAACCTAAAACTACATTGAGCCTACCAACAAATGATTCTTTATTATACAATGGTCCATTGAGTATTAAAGAAGCTAAACTGAAAGATGTGAGAGATCTTGCATCTAAGTATGTTCCTTCTGAATATTTATGGTATTATTCAAATCTCAGATCAGATGAAGATGAACATACTGAAGCATTAATTGATGAAGACTGATTAAAATAAGAATATTAAGTTTAATACTAAAATTTTATTTAAAAATAATGTATAGTTATGTTTTTAAAGATTTGACTTTCATTTGTTTTTTTTTCAATATTTTGTTATATTTATAAAAAAAAGTATTTATTATATAACTTTTTACTATAGTCATTAAGTTTAAAACTGAGATTTTATTTAAAAATAATGTATTATTATGTTTTAAAAGATTTTACTTTCATTTATATTTTGTTGATTTTGTTTTTATATAAACTTGTTTGTAATATGTTGATGTGGAACTTACCATATTTTATCTCAATATTTTGTTTAATGAAATTTTATTTCAATATAATTTATTATGTATTAGGTATTATGCTTTAAAAGATTTTACTTTCATTTATATTTTGTTGATTTTGTTTTTAAGTAAATGAACATGTTTTTTATATGTGGATGTGGAACTTACCATATTTTATTGCTCATTGTTTGTTATATAAAGTCATAAGTTATTTTATTTCAATATTTTGTTTAAAAATATTATGTGTTATCATAAAAAAGTACACTGATAAAAAGTTTTATTTATTTATATATAAATAATAATAATAAATTATTTTTATTTGGGAAAACACACACATTCTAAAATATATTAAATTAAGTTAAACAATATACCTAGAAGAAAAATTTTATAATAATAAAAATATTACATATTTATCAAAATATAACTTTGTAAATTATATTACGATGCAACAACCAGACATCTCCTAAGTTTTATTTTTTGGTTTTGACTATTTTAAAATTTTATTTTCATCATTTAAGTATTGGTCTCTATTATAATAATTAAATTTAAATCAAAATATGATTTTTGTTAAATTTTAAAGTTATAATTTTAATTTTAAAATAGTTATTTGTTCGTCCTGAAAAATTTAGTTTATTGGAGATGTCCTTTTGTTGCCCCCAGGTCTTCAATTGTAACTGCATTCCTCCCTGCAGATCCCATTGAATCCAGCCCTCGTAATATAATTTTTATTTTATTGCTTAACAATTTTTGCTATTTGTTGACATTTATTTTTTTACAGATTTTGTCTTTTAAAATTTAAAAGATTTGTTAATACTATTAATTTTTATGTAACTTTTTTATTGTTACTCTATTATTTTATCCATAAAATTATAACTATGTATAAAAGCTTTTCTTAAAAGTACCTTGAACAGATCAGCTGGCATTAATAAATTGTCTAAACCAATAAATGTATATGTAGTATTTAAAATATATATCGATGAATTCAATGTCATTTTGATATAGTATTGTTAAGAATCTTTTTCAAATATATTTAGAATTTTATTTAAATGCTCAATGTCATTTTTATTTGAAATTTTTTGTTTATTTGAAATATGTAGTCGAATACTGCGTTCCAAAAATATTTGTGTATGTGAAGTGTGCGAATGTAAGTAGAAATATAGGTACCTATGATTTAAAGACATTCGAAATAATTTAAAAATACATTTTTTATATATTTAAATATTTGTATGTTTATCAGAAAAGTTTACTTAAAATTATTAATGAATAATTGAATAAAATATTTAATAAATACATTCTTTAATCGGTTCAAACATTTCAGATGTCTAGTATATTTTAATCAGGTCAAGTTAAACCTTTTCACTTAGGTAGATATAAATGTATTGTGTCTTCTGTGTGTTAGATGATTGTGCATTTTTAGAAGCATTATAAAATATTATTTTCAAAACAATTTTTAAAATAGTAAAATACCGAATAAAAATATTGGTCTTTGTAATACAACAGTGAAGAGAAAATACATATAGTATTCTGGTATAAGATACATAGAAAAAGTATTTTTAAAGTATTTAAAATGCATCAGGTAGAAGTAAGCTTAACAAGATTATAGTAAGATACCTACTATAAAAGAAATTTACAATACCCATTTTAAAAATTCAAAAGTTCCGGCCACAGTTTATTGTATTAGTAGTTTTAGTCCAAGCCTGGGCATGAACGAGTCAAGTTCATTTTAATATAACTTTTTTTAAACTTAATATTTACAGTAACTTAATTTTTAGCTCAACTGATTTTTATTGATGGAAACTTAATTAATAACAAGTTACTTTTAATCCAATCCAAATAACGTTGATTTATAAACAAATAAATAATAAAGAGTTGTGATATCGGGTGTAGTAGTTTGTAGCAGTTTATGCGATTGTTTTCATTTTTAGGTTCGGGTGTAATGTTTGATTTGTTACGCAGAATGGAGCATTAGTGATTAGGCGTACAATTTTATTTTGGGATATTTGGATTTTATTCAAGTTTGATTTTTTTGCACACCCCCAAATCTGAATACCATAAGTCCATATTGGTTTTAAGAAGAGCTTATAGAGATTAAGTTTTGTGTGAAGAGTAAGTTTCGACTTTGAATGCAGGATTTGTCTAAGGAAGCGTAGACGGGTGTTTATTTTGAGTATTGTTCAGAAAAACGATTTAATAGTTTTTTATTTATTTTTTTTAACATTCAACTTTTAAAAATGTTTTATATATACTCAATTAAACTCAATTAAAAATTATAATTATCTTTCCCAGGCTTGTGTTTACTACACATTAACTATGGGTGCAATTTGCAGTTGGCCGTTTAATTAGATGGATCTATAAACGCACCTGAACGGACCAATTATCCAGTGAGCTGCTGCCGCCGCTATAGTACGCGGTAAATAATGGCCCCTGGAAGTTCGCTGGAAACATATTTCTTTGAAGTTAATCAGATGGTTATTTTGTGCATGTACAATAATTACAGTTTTTAATGTGATTATCGGACATCACTTCTGGGACACTTAAACTGAAAATTATTTTTATAAATATAAATAAAACACCTTGTTATTATACACTCGTTGCTATAATACGCACTTAGAAATGAATTTAGAACACAATATGAATTATTTCCCATGCTAAATTTGTTAACATATTCTATGTTTAATAGATCCGTGGTTTTTAATCCCTATTCAGTTGAGATTAACAGGTTTTAAAAACCGTAACAACCCAACCATTGATTAATTCGGAATTCCACGAGACCGCAATTTTAAATAAAAGGTACATTACTTTTTCTTTAACCGTTTTAGAGGAGGTGAGTATAGAATTATTTTAAATTACAATAATATGCACATATTATTAAAAATAATTAAGCGGTAAAGCCATACAGGTGATTCTTTTATTAGCCAAAACTGATTTTATATTTTTCGTTTACATTTCGTTTGACATAAATAAGTTATTTAGGTAATACTTAATTTTTAATAAGAAATTTGATTTGTTTTTACTTTATGCATGTTTATTTAAATAATTAGTTGAGATAAATTTATGATTTTTCATTTACATTTATAGTTACAATACAATTATAGTACCTAATATAATGTTTCTCTGGACCTTTTTAAGTGTGAATATGATAGTTTTATTACTATCTATATTATTATTATTTATGTGTACCTACCCTAAGTGCATTTTAGCCCAGTTTTAACCGGTAATCGTTTCTTTAGATATATCCCAAATATTATGACAACCGTTAATCGTTTAAAAACCGTTGATAAGGTTTGTTGGTAATTAGGGGTGTCGCCTGATTGCGGCCCAAACTTTTTACCTTTTCACCTATTCCAATTGCTAGAAAACTACCTATACAGTGGTTATCAAAACTAAATAAATATCCCGATTGCTTTCGATACGTTTTTTGACATAAATATAATATAACTAATGTATTCACGATTCTCACGATCACCAATATTCGGCATGGTAATTTCCAGTAAATTAAAGATAAAAAAAATCAAATAAAATGTTAAGTGGTGGAACACATTATAAATTTATACATAATATAAATTTCGATTTCATAAGTTACTAGCAAATGAAATAGAAAAATTTCGTTGTACCAATAAAAATTGTAAAAGTTTTGTTAAAAGATTGAATAAAGAAATTTTAATGATCCAAATTCATATATTTATGATAATAATCATAAACAAGACATTGTATTTGAGTTGCATATACAAATATTTCTGATACAAAATGCTTAATTTTATTAATTATAAGCTATTTTGTGAACCAATGTATGTCTGGACTGGCCCCAATCGGGATATTTATATTTGGGATAAAATACGACTACCTGTATTCGGGCCGCAATCGGGCAACTCCGGTAATTAGTTACCTGTTAAAACCAATTTTGGAAAATCTTAATCATAATCATATTTTCTACAACAGTTTTTTTATGTGATTACTTTGGTAACATATCACTTTCATGATTGGTCATTACAAAATAAAAAACTTTATATTTTTTAACTACCTATGTCGATTTTACGTAATATAATTTTAGATGTAGAACCTATACAAACATTTTCTTATAATTTATAAATAATATGTTTAACTAAAGATGTAAAATAATATTTATTACTTAATTAGACGACGATATGCACAGTGGCGGTTCTAGCGTATGGGCAGGGTGGGCAGCTGCCCATACCAAAATTTCTGGTGCCCATTATTTAAAAAATGTTATTTTTATACAAAAATAAGATATTTCATTATTTGATAAATTATAATGATAGTTTACAATTATATTATAATCATTACATTGATGACGAACTTACTAATATATTATCTATGTGATAATGTCGCTGCTAGAGCTTGCAGCTGTTTTAGCGTTGATAGTACTATCTTAGTTCATAATTGGCGGGAGAGAACGACACCAGACGTTCGGAACGGTAGCTATCTTCATAAAAGCATAACGTGATAACAAATTATTACATATTGTGTAGATATAATATGACTATTGTATTGTTTTTTTCTCATTGTGCATTTTCGTTGTTTCTATTAATTTAATATAATGAAGAGATTTTTAAATAATTTTTCCAAACATAAGGCCGAAAAAACAATTGAAGGAGACAAACCAAAATCTCCATCAATCCATACAAATGAATCTACAGCTAGTGAAAACACCAGTGTAAATAGTAGTATTGCTTTTAACCCAGAACCGACCAGACAATTGGTAAAACCTTTAAAAATATTAGACTTAAGTTTAAACTATGATCAACCTCCTGTACAACCAAATATTGTTTATCCTTACAAATCCATAAGTAAAAGTAAACGGTCCTTTAATAGTACTTGGTATAAACAGTATCCATGGATTGAGTACTCAATATAATTTGATCAAATTTTTTGTTATTATTGTAGACATTCTTTATCACCAAGTCAACATTGTAATCCTAATGCTGGTAATCTAACAATTCATGGTTATTCAGACTGGAAACATATAGGCAGTATGGCTAAAGTACATGATAAATGTGACACACACAAATTAGCATTGGCTAAATATAAAGGGTGGTGTAATTCTAAAATACAAGGCAGTGTTACAACTATGATTGACTCACAAATAAGAGTTGAAGTTGCAAAAAATAGGACAATGTTAAAAAGTTTAATAAGGTGTGCCATATATTGTGCTAGGCAAGATATTGGTTTGCGAGGACATTCTGAAACAACTGAAATCTCTGAAATTGTGAATAATGATATTGCAACAGAAAACAAAGGAAATTTTGTAGAGCTTGTAAAGCTATTATGTATTGAAAGTCAAACATGTTGTTCAGCTTATGAAGCGTTACCAAAGAATGCAAAATACACTAGTAAAATAATTCAGAATGATATGATAAGTGCAGCTTCAACAGTGATTGCTCAGTCTATTTTAAAAGAAGTACAAGAAGGTAGTAAAATATTCAGCTTAATTGTTGACGAAGCTAGAGACGATGCAAAGTTAGAGCAAATGAGTATTTGTATTCGGTATGTACATAATTCAGTGGTAAAGGAAAGGTTTTTAGGATTTGTTGAACTCAAAGAATTAAATGCTAATGCCCTAAGCTGTAATATTAAATTATTTTTGAATAATTTTGGACTAGATTTGAGTAACTGTGTAAGTCAGTCTTATGATGGAGCATCAGTTATGTCTGGTCAGTTCAACGGAGTTCAAAAAAAAATTAAAGATATGTCAGGAAATTTGTGTCCATATATACATTGCCATGCACATAAATTGAATTTAGTTTTAGTTGACGTTTCAAGAAAGGTAGAAGAAGTACATGATACTATAGGTCTCTTGGAAGCAGTTTATGCATTTCAGTCATCATCAACACTAAGGTATCAAGTATTTTTTGATAAAACTGGGTCGAAAGTCCCCATGCACTGTGACACACGTTGGGTATCAAAATTTAAAAGTATTCGTTACTTTAAAAACAACTTTACATTAGTATTAACAGCATTAAAAGAGTGCACTGAAAGTTCAAAATCTAAGGAAGCTGCTGAAGCTAAGGGTTTACTAATTCAAATGAATTCTTTAAAAACTATTGTGTTACTTTTTTGTTTGGATTATATTTTGTCTTTAGTAAATATTCTATCATTAAACTTACAGACAACAACACTTGACTATAGCCGTTGTGCAAAATTGATCAAATCCACTATGGAACAATTGATCAATTTAAGGTCAGAAAAAATATTCATCAATATTTACAATGAAGCAGTAAGTGTATTTCAGACTTCGAATATTGAACCTAACGATACACTACGTCCAACAAGAGAACTAAGAATTTCATCAACACTGGATAACTATTTAACTTATTCAACACTTGGTGCTAGTACTAGTAGAAAAGAAAAACAAAACATGTCCTCTAAAGATACAGAAAATGAATTTAAAAGAGTCTTTTTCCAGATTTTAGATAATATGAATAATGAAATGATTTATAGATTTACCCAAAACAATGAAATATTGAATTATATCCATGCAAGTGACCCCAAATCAAGTGAATTTCTAAATTCAGATTTGTTAGTTAAATTAGGTAATATGTATCAACCATATACAACTAATGACTTTATAGAAGTATTGAAGAACCAGTGTCTGATTGGAAAATCTTTATTTTTGGATAATTTAACATTATCTGACCTACATCAACAAATAAGCAACTACGGTGAGACTTTTGACCATGTAAAAAAAATAATTGAATTGGTTATGGCCATTCCTGTGTCTTCAGCTAGTGCAGAACGCAGTTTTTCCACCATGCGCCGTGTTAAGACATATTTAAGATCGACTATGAAGAGTTCACGATTAAGTAGCCTTACACTTTTATCAATTGATTTTGAAAACTCAGATAAATTATTAAAAGATCCAACTGCTGTCCTTGAAGTGTTTGCAAGCATGAAAAACAGAAGAATACAATTTCAAATTTAGCTTACTATTTTTCTTAAAATAAGTTTGAACAGTCTGAACTTTTTTGACAGTTAAATTTAAATAAACATAACTATACATAATTATTTCAAAACTATGGATTACTCTATTATTTTTATATTTAAAACCTTTATTACCTATCTATTATAATTAATATGAATATTTTAAGCTATACACTATAATAATAATACTATAATTTTATTAAAAAAAAATTGTAGGGAAGGGGGAGGAAATAAGAAATATTATTTGCAGTTAAAACCTAATTTTAAATCTACTGTTGCCCATACGAAAATTTAGTCCTAGAACCGCGCCTGGATATGCATGCAATATAATATGTTAGTTGTTAGTATTATACAAATAAAAGGAGCTCCGTCTCTACATTTCAGGAAAATTTGAAATAACATATGTATTTTTAGACCAAATATAAAACCAAATACACCATTCAATTAGTAATGTAATCACAAATGGCCAGAAGAAAAATTCAATACAATCAAACAACTATAGCAAAAGTTATGAGACATTTAAGTCAATAACTAATTTGTCGACTACGTGTCGACAACGGCGTCTGGGGAAATTGTATTTTACGTGACATTGAACGTGTTAAGTACACACTCCGTACTAAGTAACAATTACTTTTTTATTTTTTTTCTGTATAATTCGAAGCCTGAAATCTGTAGTCTTGTATTAATATAAATATTGTAGTTAACGATGGCATTGGTGTGTAGTTGCATGTGTACGCACGCATATATACATATAAATATAAATTAACAACCGTTAAACATAAATCAAATAGTTAAGTAGTTTATGAGTGGGAAGGGGGAAAACTTATCAGGAAGATCAACCCCAAATTCCGATAACGAGTCAGATAATCCAGTAACTCCCCCCTATCCTACTCCTCGTGTAAGTTTACCGATACGATTCTTGAATCCAGAAAATCCAAACTCCGAGCGTTTGATCGGAGATATCAGTACCGATACTATATTCATTAGAACTGGCGTACTAATAGAACATAATACCGAATCGATACAAAACGTCTTCGTAACTTTGGGAGAGGTAGATACTGTTTTAGGGGAAACTATAGACCAAACTAACTTTGGACTAAACTATCGAGAACATCATCATGAATGCGGGAACTCAGGTAAATAATGCAGTACAAAGTGGTTCATCTATAGACAACGTCACATCAGTACAAGATTCATAAAATTCTAACGGAAATACGGAAATATTCTAACATTTATATTGAAAGACACTTTAGACATTAAGAGACAATAGGTATCCTTATTCAATTAAAAATACTACACACTGCAAAACCATTTATATTGATAGACGTATTGACAATAAGAGACATTAAGTGGGTATATTATCCGTATTCACACACTGAACCAATTAAACACACTTTTGACAATAAGATGAGACATTAGGGATTGATCAATTAAGCACATTCGACGCCGTACCGTATTCAAATAAATGACTACTTGGAAATTCGTACGATTTGCCTAATAGCTTCAAGTGTCGCCAACGATGTTACGTTAAACGATGAACACCTAGGCAGGTATTATTAAATGTATTGATAATGGAATATATTTTTATAAATATAAGTCCCTCCGCGTTTTTAGAATCAGTCTATTTTCGACACCCATACCCGTGCACACGAATTTCGCTTTCTACTGATACGTATTTTTTCAGTGTTTATTTTTACCATTATTTTCCACTCTGTGTTTTCCAAGTGTTTAATTTTTATACATTATAATCATGTTTAAATGCGAACAGTGTTCTTCAACGTTCACGCGTAAGGACAATTTGAGAGTTCATGAAAAAAAACATAACGGCATACGATTTAAATGTACTATTTGTCCATCTACATTCAGCTTCAAAACTAACCTCAAAAAACATATGAAGAATATTCATGGTATGTATTTTTATTTTTTTTCACAATCTTATTTATTTTATTTTATTTTAATTTATATTTTTCGAAGGTATGATTAACGTACTCAATCCTATACCCGCTCCAAGAGATTTTGCAGACTTTTGCTCTGATGATGATGACATTTGTATGAATGCAATGGACGATTTTGAAAAAGCTCAAGACTTGGCAGATACTATTACAGGTTAGTCTTATTTATCAGCTATTTTAGATAAGAAACTCTATCTCTCTCTCTGCACTTATTAATTTTAATTACATTTTTTTTATTTTAAAAGATGGTTATATAACTATAGACATTAATGGTAAACGTATTTCCACCGCAAACACTATGTCAGCGTCTAGAAATAAGAAGGCACGCATGAGCCTAGTGCAATCCCCCGGTTTCGTTGAGATTTCATCCTCAAAAAATAGGAAAATAGTTTGGCACTATGCCAAAAATACCGATAATGTACAGAACTATCAAGAATTTCTCCACTTTCTCGAGCCTGAGCTGAAAAAATTATTGAAAACACGCGTTCAGGAAGGGCCGATAAAATTTAATTTAAAACTCGAGGCGACCTACAATCGTCCACATGTAGAAAATTCCTCAGAAAATCGTGCTTTCAAAACATCTGCTGTTGAATTGTTTAGAGAGTCGGATATATCAACAATTCTTGGGAAATCTTTTACAAAATTATTGATGGAAGAGGAGACTTATACAAGTAGAGGGAGTGGGTTCACGTTACAAACTATAGACGGATTATTATTGGCAGTTTATAAATAAAAAAAAATGTGCGGTTCATCGTATATATCGTTGCCAGCATTTATAGACAGAAAACGAGCCACAATAAATCCCCAAAACGTGGACCAACAGTGTTTTAAGTGGGCGATTCTTGCGAGGCATGTGACAGAGCAACCTGTATGTCGTGTTGGTAAAAACTATACACAACACGAAGGAAAATATAATTTTGAAGGTATCTCATACCCAACACAGCTATCTGATATAACTAAATTTGAAAAAAATAATCAAAACGTATCTGTTAATGTGTACGGACTGGACAAAAAAATTACAACCACCACGAAAGTACCCGACGTATGAGGTATACCCATTACGCATTGCAGATACCGAGAAACCAAACCATTTCGACTTGCTGTTGGTGACGGATGATAGCGGGTCACATTATGTATGTGAAGAAAGCAAAGGCGAGAATACATTGGCTTTTCAAAAACATTCCCCAATGAGTTACGATTTCGTTGTAAAAGCTAAAGACGACGTGCCAATTGAACTGCTTGAAACGTTTGGGATACCTACAACACCAGTTATTTTCCGTGGTAGTGAACATAATCAGGAGGTAGCGAAACATTTTGTATTAAGTATTGTTGAAATTGCAGAAAAAATAGACAAACTGCTCAAAACCAATACACCAATCATAATGACACCGGAACAGCGACGCACACATGAATTATGTAAAGCATGTAATTTATGTAAAAATAGGTTTTCTGTGGAAAACCATAAAGTAGCAGATCACTGCCACTTATCCGGACAATTCCGTCAAACATTATGTAATACTTGTAACCTCAAGCTTCAAACGCCTAATTTTGTACCATGCTTTTTACATAATTTATCCAATTACGATGCTCATTTCATCGTAACCGAGCTGGGATATGACACTAAGACAATTTCAGTCATTCCAAATACCGAAGAAAAATATATATCATTTTTAAAGCATGTAAGCAACAATTTTTCAATACGATTCATTGACACATTCAGATTTCTGGCTTCAAGCTTGTCGACTCTGGCCTCAAATTTAATTACTCCTGGTTTCGAAAAATTCAGAGAAATTTCTAAAGTTTTTAAATCTGAAGATATGCATTTTGTTACCCGTAAAGGGGTGTACCCGTATGAGTATACGGATGGGTGGAACAGGTTAGAAGAATCATGTTTACCGGAGAAAAAAGATTTCTACAGTACACTCACAGAGTCAAATATTGAAAACGAAGACGCCATAGGGAAAACGATTTTTTCGTATAATTATTCACCAAAAATATCGTATTTAACGTCACCTTGGAACAATAAATACGCTGGAATTTTCAATAACGATTCACCTACATTGCAATCCTTTGGAATTGCAAGTATGACGTCCGGAGAAGTTAATCGGGTTACAATTTTAAACGCTGAAAAAAATACAGAAAAACATCAAAGTGTCGAAATGACACAATTGAATACTGCTAATTTTCAACGTATATTTCATAATAAAAATCGCATGTATCAGCCAATTGAAATGTCACAATATGTACAGCGAGGTATAAATAAAAGTCAAGGAGATGGCCTACAACCTAGTTTACATATAGGTATATACCCTGTACATAAAATGACAACTACGTCGAATACTGTTGTACCTCAAGATTATACTGACGTCGAATGTACATGGGACATATCTACTGAAATGGAAATTGGATTCGGGTTTCCAAATCATTTTACTCAGTTCGACGAACCTCATGTTTTACCAGAAAATACACTATACACCTTTAATACTACGGACGATTATTATTATCATGAATCATTGTCTAGTTTTGATAATCGCTTTATTACACCAATTAATGCAACAGCAACGACGGCGGCGACCGGCCGTCGATAGTTTTTTTTTAATTATGTAACTATATACTTTTTTTTATGTACCTAATAAATATTTGGTAAATAATTAACTTTTGTGTAATGTAATAATAATATAATGTTTTTATTTATAATAAACATGGTAATAAAAAGTGTTTGTTCATTTATATATCATATAACAAATATATATATAATAGATATCAAATTACAAGGTACAATATGTAAAAAAAAAAAAGATAAACATTCAATTACACTATTAAACTAATAACCCCAATTAAAAAAAAAATATATATTATACGACAACAATATTATCGGACACAATTCCCCAAGTTACTAATAATTTAAAAAAAAACAATGGATTTATTTTCTTCTTATAATGTTTTAAAAACGGAGCAGATTGCCACCTATACGTACGTAGACGGTCGGCAAACAATTTATCATTACTTATGAATAAATAATTATTTGTTAATAAAATGATAGGTGGGCCTTGAAGCGGTTGATCATTTTTATATTTTACGTGCACACGAGTTGTATCACCACCCAATAATTCTTTCATTTTTTCAATATGATGAGTTTCGTAATTAGGTTCATTCCAAATAACAATTCTTTTTCCTGCACCGTCAGCCCATGTAAAATTATTATTTTTATTCGCGGTACCGAACATACCATAATTTTAAAAAAAAGAAGCTACTGCATCAAAAAAAAAGTTTTTACCCGCTGACGGTTCGCTATATATGCACAATGAATTTAATTTTGGAATTTTTTTATCGATTATATTATAAAGTACTGTTAAAAATGATTTAATTTCGTTTTCGTCATTGTTAAATTGATAAAATAATAATTTATTCGCTATTTCTATTGATTTTTCTACATCGTAGTATAAATTATTCGTCATTCGTGCATAAGCATTAAAATATGGTTTTACGCCGGATGTATGATAATAAGTATTAAAGTCGAATATATCCCAGTCCCGAATAGTTGTACACCAATTACGTAATGTTACTTTAACTTTTTTATCGTTTTCGTCTAATCTATTTAGGGCCGGGTTTTGATAAAATTCTTTTATATTTATAAATGCGTCGGGTGGACAGGTCGGATAATATTTTAATAAGTCACTTAAATTTACTGGAAATTGTTCGTACTGGTGCACTCCGTTTTGCGATTTGGTTGCGACGACACGTCCGCCAATATGCCCCCGGCTACCCGCATTGCCTCTGCGTAATGCGGACTTCTTTCCGAAAATGTACCCAGCGCCCTCGTCGAGGCATGTTTCCACCAATCTTTCTTTTGAACATACTGTATTTTGTTCTTGCTATAAAAATAATATTCATTAAAATACATTTAAAATAAATAAATAAAAAATATTAACTTACGGAAAGATTTCTAATTTCACTACATAGTCTTTCATCGGCACCTGGGATGTGCACTTCTTTTGCGTTGTGCCCGTTTGTACAAAAATATCCAATAATGTTGGCCCAGTCATCACTTGTGAGGTCGCACGCAAAAATGCGTCTTCGAAAGAGTTTGCGTCTATAGCTTCGGAAATCTGAATTTCGCTGGAGCCAGGCGCAACGGCAAGCGTTGTTTGCCTGCTTACAGGCGTGGGCGACATGGAAGTGATCGTCATGTTCGCTGACAATGACGAATGTGACGATGCTGAACTTGAGGTATTTAGCGATGTTTTCAACGATTCAAAGATTTCCATCGCATCTAGGTGGCACAATGACATCTGAGACGTACACGACGTTTCCTTCCCAATTGTAATCACTGAGGAGATCGGCAGCTCCTCGTATGTAGTTTTTATTGACTGTCGTAAGTTCGTCAACATTTCGGAGAACATCGGCTTCATTTCTTTGTAGTCGGACGTTATCATCTCTTGCATTGCTATCGCCATGTCCGGTAAAGAGAATATCCATCTCTTCGGGTGTAGCCTATAAAAATTAAAATATTTATTTTTAAATTTATTTTAATTTTTATTTTAATTTATACATACGTTACATGCAGGTCCGTTGTTGAAAATGTTCCCACCATCAAAATTATTATATTCATCGGGTACATGAGTGGAGTGTCTGTCTCCTCCGTCAGGTTGTAAATCGTTTTCATTAACTCGAAAAAAATCGCCGAATCCCGGAGATTTTTCCCTAGATTCATTTTCGTCCAATTGAGCAAACGAATGAAAGGAAGGGCCATAATCTCTTTCAAGCGGCGATCCCTCTTGTCCTGATTCGTTGTCGTCGCTGTCACCGAATTCTTTTTCTGTGTATCTTCTTGGACTGCTGCAGCTGTATTCGTTTTCTGTTTCTTCGTACAACGGAGTTCCAAATTTTGTTGTGATTGTGCCATGTTCCTCTTTATACCCACCTTCGCTGTCGGAGTCGAGGATGCTTTCTGTTCCGACAGTGCTTTTTCGGTTTGTTCTAAAAAATCTACTATTGCAGTGGTTGGTTTGAACATTTGCGAGCATTCCAATTCTTCTACAAAGCAACCGGATTCAAAATCGCTATTATGTTGCATTATTAATTTGTAAAGAAAATTAACAACTAGTTAATCGCGAAAATACGAGACAAAAAAAAATTATTAAGCACGTCGTCGTAGTTAGACTTTTGTAGAACTAATAAAGTAATGACAAATTCCATAGAGTATTTATAATATGCTTTATGTAAGGTAATCATTATTCTATGTACACATAATATGATATCTATTGTTTTTTGTTTAATTTGAATAATTTAAACACCTATATTACGTAATTAACTATATATATCATATATATATGTTATATATATAACACGGCGATGTATATAGGCAATCTGCTAACCTTTACACTTTGTAATTAATATATAATATGTATGTGTGCTATGGCGGGGAAATTCGTGGCTAGGTACTTGCTCGAAATATATTTACAATATATTTCCGAAGACTACTACTACGACGACAGGGGGGGTACCCACCCATCCTCAACCGCATCATACGCCGGCCGCATGTAACGTATGTATAAATTAAAATAAAAATTAAAATAAATTTAAAAATAAATATTTTAATTTTTATAGGCTACACCCGAAGAGATGGATATTCTCTTTACCGGACATGGCGATAGCAATGCAAGAGATGATAACGTCCGACTACAAAGAAATGAAGCCGATGTTCTCCGAAATGTTGACGAACTTACGACAGTCAATAAAAACTACATACGAGGAGCTGCCGATCTCCTCAGTGATTACAATTGGGAAGGAAACGTCGTGTACGTCTCAGATGTCATTGTGCCACCTAGATGCGATGGAAATCTTTGAATCGTTGAAAACATCGCTAAATACCTCAAGTTCAGCATCGTCACATTCGTCATTGTCAGCGAACATGACGATCACATCCATGTCGCCCACGCCTGTAAGCAGGCAAACAACGCTTGCCGTTGCGCCTGGCTCCAGCGAAATTCAGATTTCCGAAGCTATAGACGCAAACTCTTTCGAAGACGCATTTTTGCGTGCGACCTCACAAGTGATGACTGGGCCAACATTATTGGATATTTTTGTACAAACGGGCACAACGCAAAAGAAGTGCACATCCCAGGTGCCGATGAAAGACTATGTAGTGAAATTAGAAATCTTTCCGTAAGTTAATATTTTTTATTTATTTATTTTAAATGTATTTTAATGAATATTATTTTTATAGCAAGAACAAAATACAGTATGTTCAAAAGAAAGATTGGTGGAAACATGCCTCGACGAGGGCGCTGGGTACATTTTCGGAAAGAAGTCCGCATTACGCAGAGGCAATGCGGGTAGCCGGGGGCATATTGGCGGACGTGTCGTCGCAACCAAATCGCAAAACGGAGTGCACCAGTACGAACAATTTCCAGTAAATTTAAGTGACTTATTAAAATATTATCCGACCTGTCCACCCGACGCATTTATAAATATAAAAGAATTTTATCAAAACCCGGCCCTAAATAGATTAGACGAAAACGATAAAAAAGTTAAAGTAACATTACGTAATTGGTGTACAACTATTCGGGACTGGGATATATTCGACTTTAATACTTATTATCATACATCCGGCGTAAAACCATATTTTAATGCTTATGCACGAATGACGAATAATTTATACTACGATGTAGAAAAATCAATAGAAATAGCGAATAAATTATTATTTTATCAATTTAACAATGACGAAAACGAAATTAAATCATTTTTAACAGTACTTTATAATATAATCGATAAAAAAATTCCAAAATTAAATTCATTGTGCATATATAGCGAACCGTCAGCGGGTAAAAACTTTTTTTTTGATGCAGTAGCTTCTTTTTTTTAAAATTATGGTATGTTCGGTACCGCGAATAAAAATAATAATTTTACATGGGCTGACGGTGCAGGAAAAAGAATTGTTATTTGGAATGAACCTAATTACGAAACTCATCATATTGAAAAAATGAAAGAATTATTGGGTGGTGATACAACTCGTGTGCACGTAAAATATAAAAATGATCAACCGCTTCAAGGCCCACCTATCATTTTATTAACAAATAATTATTTATACATAAGTAATGATAAATTGTTTGCCGACCGTCTACGTACGTATAGGTGGCAATCTGCTCCGTTTTTAAAACATTATAAGAAGAAAATAAATCCATTGTTTTTTTTTAAATTATTAGTAACTTGGGGAATTGTGTCCGATAATATTGTTGTCGTATAATATATATTTTTTTTTTAATTGGGGTTATTAGTTTAATAGTGTAATTGAATGTTTATCTTTTTTTTTTTTACATATTGTACCTTGTAATTTGATATCTATTATATATATATTTGTTATATGATATATAAATGAACAAACACTTTTTATTACCATGTTTATTATAAATAAAAACATTATATTATTATTACATTACACAAAAGTTAATTATTTACCAAATATTTATTAGGTACATAAAAAAAAGTATATAGTTACATAATTAAAAAAAAACTATCGACGGCCGGTCGCCGCCGTCGTTGCTGTTGCATTAATTGGTGTAATAAAGCGATTATCAAAACTAGACAATGATTCATGATAATAATAATCGTCCGTAGTATTAAAGGTGTATAGTGTATTTTCTGGTAAAACATGAGGTTCGTCGAACTGAGTAAAATGATTTGGAAACCCGAATCCAATTTCCATTTCAGTAGATATGTCCCATGTACATTCGACGTCAGTATAATCTTGAGGTACAACAGTATTCGACGTAGTTGTCATTTTATGTACAGGGTATATACCTATATGTAAACTAGGTTGTAGGCCATCTCCTTGACTTTTATTTATACCTCGCTGTACATATTGTGACATTTCAATTGGCTGATACATGCGATTTTTATTATGAAATATACGTTGAAAATTAGCAGTATTCAATTGTGTCATTTCGACACTTTGATGTTTTTCTGTATTTTTTTCAGCGTTTAAAATTGTAACCCGATTAACTTCTCCGGACGTCATACTTGCTATTCCAAAGGATTGCAATGTAGGTGAATCGTTATTGAAAATTCCAGCGTATTTATTGTTCCAAGGTGACGTTAAATACGATATTTTTGGTGAATAATTATACGAAAAAATCGTTTTCCCTATGGCATTACTTGCGTCCATTTTAGTAATAAACTCATTAATTTTTGGCCATCCAACAGTATTCTTTAATGCTTTATTTGCAACCATACAATAATAATTATTATAAAATAATGGCATATTACAATATGATGCCGGCATAATATCTGTATTAGGCGTTTTTGAATCAGATCCATACATATACTTAGATATTTCTTTATGAAAATCCTCCGTAATAGTTTCGACATTTGTTGGTATCATTCCCGACTTTTGAGACGAAAATATAATTTTTTTATTAACACCACGCGTATATTTGTTTAATGTACTGGCTATACAAGCAAATTTATTTTGATTTAATGTGGCTAACGTTGTTGTCGATGCGTTTGTTTCGAAAGCAGTACGTGGATTACGCATAACTATTGTACATTTTACATTTTTTATATACGATCCTCTAGGTAGCATATTAAATTCGGAATGATTTAAATAAAAATACGGTTTGTCTACTGGTATGGACATTAAAGAAGTTGTTCCAAAAACGCAATTGCCATTGTTAGAGTGTTTGATAGGAACCCAGGCCAGTCCGTAGGATATAAAAGTATGATTTTTTCTAAATACCAATTTACATCCTCCTTCGTTATTGATCGGCCGAGGTATAACAGCGTTTTCAAGACTAGGATTCCCAGTATCTGCGTCCATAGCTGAACCATCCCCCGTGCCAGGTAATGACGGATTCGGTTTGGATTTCTTCGACGGACCTGCCCCACTATCATCGCCCGTTCTTCTGGTACTTGAGGAAACATTACTCATATTACTTGAATCGAATTCGTCACTTGTATACGGATCGTCCAAATTTTCAAAAGGTGGACTCGTAATACTAGTATCTGTTTCTGAAATGGTATCCTCGACTTCTTGCGATGTGTCAACTCCTCCACCTAAAATATATAAAGGCAAATTACGTCTTGATCTACCGATATTATATTGTTTTATAGCATATTTTTTTTGACTAGAATTTAAAGAATTCCAATTTAATCTATCAGGTGGAGGAGGACCTTGCCATCGGTGTGGCATTATTACGTACCTTTTTTTCTAGAAAGTTTTTTCGTAAACCAATCAATTTCCTTTAGGCCCTCGACCGGTTGCGGATATATATTTGTATGTATGCTGTCTTCGAATGTACGTTTTAATACTAATCCGACTTGAGTAGCTAAGTCACCAAAGTATTTATCGTTAGTCCAGCGATTATTACTGTTAGCTATTGCTTTAAAATCTGATTTTCTTACGTCGTCGATATTTATTTCTTTTTGTGCAGATAAATTATGATATTCTACGTCGTGTTCTAATGTAATCCAATCTTGAACTGTTTGTGGTAAATTTATAGCGTTAAACTTATTATTTTTATCGGCAACTTTATTTCCCGGTCCTGTAAAATCACTACCGAACCACGTTATACCACCGTTGCTTTCGGACATACTGATTAAAAATTACAATTACAATTACATTAAATAACAATTATTGTGTTCATTTGTATATATGTATATGTAAAAGTTTTATTTGCATATATACATATGTGTGCTATGGCGGGGAAATTCGTGGCTAGGTACTTGCTCGAAATATATTTACAATATATTTCCGACGACTACTACTACGACGACAGGGGGGGGTACCCACCCATCCTCAACCGCATCTATACATGCCATGGCCATGCTTTCAGCGGCCGGCGTATGATGCGTAGGACTTGTATTTAAAGATTGATGTTTTATTACTGACAGACGTTTTTGAAAATTTTAGGGATCTGTGTTTAACTACATATCAACTGGACCCTGCATTTTACTACACAGCGCCAGGCTTCAGCTTTGATTGTATGTTAAAATACACATCAATGAAGCTTGAGCTACTCTCCGAGAATGATATGTTGTTAATGTTCGAGGAAGGTAAATATTTCGCGATTATTTTTACTATAAAATTTGATTACTTATTCTGATAGGAATCAGAGGTGTATTGATTCAAGCTAGTATGAGATACGCTAAGGCAAACCACGAAAAAACACCTGATTATAACGTAGATAAAGAAAAATCATGGATGTATCAAGATTGTAAGTATAAATATATATATATTTTTTTTGGTATTATTAAAATTATATTTTAGATAATAATCTCTACGGATGGGCGATGTCACAGTACATGCCATATGGTGGTTTTAAGTGGGTCAAGCCTTCGCTAGATGGTCTAAGTGATTTAAACGAAACATCTCCTATCGGTCGAATATATGAAGTTAACGTCAAGTAACCGGTCGAACTACATGATAAACATAATGCCTTACCCTTCCTACCTCATAACAGTGTTCCATCAGGTTCTAAAGTAAAGAAACTCATGGCAACACCAGAATCGAAAAAAAATTATGTAAGTCGAAAAAGTATTTTTTTTTTTTTTACATCTTTACCGATTTTAACATATTAATTTTACTATAGGTGCAATGTGCATAGAGTAGTTCAATTTAATCAGTCAGCTTGGCTGGCTGAATACATCAATCTCAATACAGAGTTGCGTAAGGAGGCAAAAAACGACTTTGAGAAGGATTTCTTTAAGCTGATGAACAATGCTATTTTTGGTTTGTTAATATAAATCATAACTAATCCTCGTTATATTAATTTCATTTGTCTAGGAAAGACGATGGAAAGCGTAAGAAAAAGAATTAACATTGAACTGGTGTCTAGTGAACAGCGACTACAACAACTTATCAACAAAACAACCTTTAAACACTGTACTACATACAACGAAAACGTACATGCGGTTACGTTAGAAAATAAAATCATTAATTTTTGTAAACCTATTTATATTGGTAAATATTCACTTTAAATTGCATATTGTTAGATTTTAATATTTCAATCGATTACAGGTTTTGCTATGCTAGATATTTCAAAGACCTTGATGTACGATTATCACTAAAACGTGATGAAAAAACACTATGGCGATAAAATTGAGCTGATGTACACTGACACCGGTAAATTAATAAATTAAAAAAAAAAAAAAATAGTGATATATCATTAATAATATAGTTATCGTAGATTCACTGGTATACTACATTCAGACCGATGATTTTTACAATGATCTGGTGAATAATGCTAACTTGCTCGATCGAATGGACACGTCAAATCTACCCCAGGACCATCCGTGCTACATTGCAGAGAGAAAAAAGATTCCCGGGCTATTTTCTGATGAAACAGATGGGTGCATTATAAGAGAATTTATAGCCCTTCGAGCAAAGTCCTATGCATACATTTTGGATGACGAAGAAAAAATCAAAGCGAAAGGCATCCGAGGTCATGTTATTAAAAATCACATGACATTTGAAAATCATAAAAAGTGTTTATTCGGTGACACTGACTTGGATTTCTACCATCAAAATTTCTCCATTCGATCATTCAAACACCAACTTAATACTATAAAAATGAACAAATTGACATACAACAGTTTTGATGACAAGAGGGTTATCATGGAAGACATAGTGCATACTTTAGCTCATGGACATTACTCCACTAAGTAAGATTAAAAACAATTTCTTAAATTTTTATACTTATAATATTTTTAATTTTATAGGGAAGATGATTGGACTGAATCTGATTTTGACGTAGAAGCTGGGGGACGTGAATGGACAGATTTTGACAGAGACTTTATGAGAGACCTTCTTCGGCACATGACTGATTAATTTTAAATATCTGAATATAATTTGTTATATATTTTTATTACCATGTTATATACTTGAGATAGATTAATATATTTTGTAAATACCATGTGCATTTTAAATATCACTTGAATAATTTGTATATGTAATCTATAACCTTGTATATATATTATATATATATTGTATTGTAAATATTTTAAATATCACTTGAATAATTTGTATTATTGTAATCTATAACCTTGTATATTATGTTTTCACATATATTATGATGCCATAAAAATTAAAAAAACAATGTTAAAATATAAATATGTTTATTGTTATATATTTAAGAATTATTTACAAACCATTTTCTTATAGCAAATACTTTATAAAATGTACATTGTTTAGGATTAAATTCCATATGGAAAATACAACAAGGTAGAGTTTCATCATCACATATTTGATCCAAACGAGGGCAGCCCAAATCTTCGATGTTGATGAGTGTGACGTGTGGTATATACTCCATAAGAACTTGTTTTTTCTGTTCGCCTTTGACGTAAATGCAACCAAACTTTAATGAATTCAATATTATACCGAGTTCTTCATACTCGATATCACCGTATTCTATAGCTAGTTGATGGTAATTACGTTCCAACCACTTGTTGGTTTTACGACTCTTATTGTCCTGCATCGAGTTTGAATGTTTAAAAATCCAGTGCTGGGTCGCCCATGTTTCTGTGTTTACTATAGACATTTCTTTAATCATGTATTTATTGTTGACACCAAGTACACATTGCATGTCCAAGATGGCTGAAGACATTATGGCTTGTCTTTATAATGAGTTTCAATAGTATTTAGACGACTCAGAATAGCTGGTATTATGTTTTTCAACACTTCTGTACTTTCTTTGATTAATTGTAATGATACTTCACCTCTTGTCATATTATGCTCAGTTATTTGTATACATGTCAATTGTATCGCTTCTACTTGTTCTTCTTGAATTTGATTTATGATTTTCTTCAAGTAAATGTTCGATTTTATCTAATTTATTGACAACCCGGCGAAAATCAGTATGAGTGGTAGCACACCGCCTTTTTTCGGAATATTTATTGTTCGTGGAACTTTTGTCTTCTTAGTTTTGAATGTTTTTTGCGCGACGGCTACACATTTACACTAATCTTAAAAGTTTCCTTGGTGTGACAGTACACTACCTTAAAGATATTTCTCTCAAATCACATTGTTTGGCGGTTGCAGAACTGAAAGAAAGACACACTGCACAATATTTAAGTGACATTATTCAAAAAATTCTTTCAGACTGGAAAATTGATAACAGTAAAATTGTTACTGTTGTAACGGACAATGGTGCAAATGTAGTTGCTGCCGTTAGTAAAACATTTGGTAAGAGCAGACATACCCCATGTTTTGCTCATGCCATTAATTTAGTAGCAACGCATACAGTTGGTCATCAAAATATAAAACCTATCATATCAAAAGTTAGAGATATTGTAAAATGGGTGAAAAATAGTGTCATAAACAGCGACCAATTGAGAAAAAAACAGGCTGAAGCTGGAGTTCCTGAAGGAATATTCAAAAAATTAATTTTATACGTTGCAACACGATAGAATTCGATTTTTTCATGATTCCAAGATTTTTAGAAATGTTGTCTTTTCTAAGCCCAATTCTACTAAACGATATAACTGCGCCTAGTATGCCGACTGCCATAGAAATGAATATCCTTCGACAACTGCTTGAGTTACTACAACCATTGGAGTTTGTCACAAAAGAATCCTCTGGGGAAAATTACATAACCATTTCAAAAGTAATTCCCATGATTAGCGGCCTACTAAAACAACTGGCCCAAATCCAGCCAAGATTTGATGTGGGACTGATTGAGCAAGTTAAACCGATCGCCATTGCCACGATTTTGGATCCAAGATTTAAAAATCTTCATTTTAGCGATCCAGTCGCTTATTCAAGTGCGATGGCAGAACTTAGAAGACTATCGAAGCCAGATATATCATCCAGTGAATCGGAAGGGGAGGTTACCACTTCTTTAGAAAATGAAGAAAGTTATGATTTTTGGGCTCACCATAAAATGTTAGCTCACGGCCAAAAAAAGAAAAAATCATCTTCATTTGCAAATGATGAATTATCTTTGTATCTTTCAAACCCCGTATCTCCACTGAAGTCCAATCCTCTAGAGCAGCGTTTCTCAAACTGTGGGTCGCGACCCTCTGGGGGGTCGCGAGAAATTTTTTTAATTATACAAATTGTAAGAAATTTATGTATAGACTATAGAACTATAATAGAAGTATAAAGTAATATAAGAATATTATTGCGGGAATTATTATGATGGGTATTTTTGGTACGTCGTTATCGCAAAAATATTTCGATAAAATATGACGATAAAGTCGGTACTCGGCAACTATATAGTTGTCTGTAAAATTTCAGTTAGTCGTTACGGCGTCGTTAGTTGTTACGCTGTATCATCACCCGCTTGTAATTTTAGTTAATGTGTCGTGCACGTGTATGAGTGTGTTGTACCGCGTGCGTTCGTTTTAGTGCGATCGATTGCTTGGTGTGATTAAAGCTCTATTTCTGAGACAATTATTTATTTACAAAAATTGTATGATGGACAAATGGTTGGTAAATAAGCGAAAAATTGAAACTAATGAAAACGAACCTTCAACTTCGGTTTTAAAACGTAAAAAAAAAACAAGAAAGTATGATTCAGAGTACCTAAAAATTGGTTTTTCTTGGAAAGAAGATAATGATGAACAACGACCACAGTGTGTAATTTGTTTTGAAGTACTTGCAAACGAGAGTATGAGTCCGAATAAATTACGTCGGCATATTGAGACTAAGCATCCTGATCTCATAGATCAACCACTCTCTTATTTCGAAACAAAGTTGAAAGAACTAAACACGTCCAAAACAAAAATTACAAAGTTCACCAAGGCCAATGAAAAAGCTATGCACGTTTCGTACCTGATAAGTTTACGAATCGCAAAAGCTGGCAAACCACATACTATCGGAGAGAATTTAGTATTGCCAGCAATAAAAGATACAGTTGAAGTAATGTTTGGTGACAAGTTCTCAAAAGACGTCGAAAATATACCACTATCAAATGATACAGTTACACGTAGAATTAATGACATGTCTCAATGGACAGAAAATCGGTTAAGGGTTAATTGAAAGAGCCAGTAAAAGTAGATTTTTCTCACTACAATTAGATGAGTCTACTGATGTCCAAGGTTTATGTCAGCTGCTAGTATTCATACGTTATATATGGAACAACGGACCTCATGAAGATATGTTATTTTGTGAACCAATTATTCGAGGTACTAGTGAGGAAATATTCAATACACTCAATACTTATATCAATAAAAAAGGTCTTGATTGGTTAAAATGTGTTGGATTATGTACCGACGGTGCTAGAGCTATGTGTGGTAAAAATAGTAGTGTTATAACTCGAATGCTTGAAGTTAGTCCGAATGCATCATGGACTCACTGCAAAATTCACAGGGAAGTTTTAGTATCAAAAAATCTGCCAGATAACTTGAAAATTGTATTGAACACTTCTGTGAAAATAGTCAATTTCATCAAAACAAGGCAACTGCAATCACGATTATTTGAAAAGTTGTGTGAAGAGATGGGAAATTCTCACAAATCTATTCTTTTGCATACTGAAGTACGTTGGCTATCAAGAGGAAAAGTATTAACAAGACTTGTAGAACTCCGCGAAGAAGTTGCACTGTTTCTTAAAGAAAAAACTGATTTGGTAAAATCGTTGCACAATGAAGATTTTATTTTGAAGCTAACGTATTTAGCCGACATATTTGCGAAATTGAACGAACTAAATTTATATTTACAAGGCACAGAAGGAGCCGATATATTTGCGGTCCATGAAAAAATTAGAGGTTTTATGAAAAAACTTATTTTATGGCAAAAAAACATTGAAAAACAAAATTATGATTGTTTTGAAACATTTCAAACTTTCATAACCGAAAATAATATAAAAGTTCCTGTTGACATAATTAGCCAAATCACTTTGCATTTAATTTCATTGAAAGATAACTTTAACTTTTACTTCCTTGAAGAAATGGAAAAATGTCAAAAAAATAAATGGGTTGTGAATCCGTTTCAGGACGCTATATTAACAGGGATATCAACAAAAACTGACGAAGAACTCATTGATATATCTGAAGATAAATCATTAAAACTTAAATTTAACCGAAATAATTTGATTGAGTTTTGGCTATCAGCTCAACAGAAATGTCCAACTCTTTCAACTGAAGCTTTAAAGGTATTACTACATTTCTCATCATCATACTTGTGTGAAGTTGGATTTTCGGCCATGGTGGGCATCAAAAACAAACACAGAAACAAGCTCCAACTATCGCACTCCTTGCGTTTGAAAGTAGCTAAAATTGATGTCGAAGTTGGTGCTGTTATCAAAAGTAGCAGGAAACAAGCTCATTCATCTCATACGCCTAATTATTAATTAATAAGTGTCATATTATTATTATAAGTATATTATTATAATAATTATTATTATTTTAAAGTAGTAAATAAATAATAAAAAAATGTATTTTTGAAAATACTTTTTTGATTCTGTAAATGTAAAATTATGGGGGTCGCGATAGATTTTTGGAAAAAAATTTGGGTCGCGGTCCTAAAAATATTGAGAACCACTGTGTTAGTCTATAATATTAGGCATTACTGCACATAAGTACAATAGTAGGTTAGGTAATAAAATATACAATCTATACCCAAAGGCCAAAGGCATAATATAAATATGAGCTACAGCAATTTGAAACATGAGTAAGGTGAGAGAAAAACCATCCAGTGAATGGACTTCCTTCTCTTTAAGAGGAACCTTTGTTTAACCCAATGAATACAATTTTTTGGCAATGGTTGTACACTACTTAAGCAACTAACATATTTATGTATATATGAACAGTTCAGTTAAAAGAAAATTAAGTATTCACATATTATTGAACCACATAAATATATAATTATTTAATCTATGGAACATTTTAATAGGTATACCATTTACTATTTGATACTCACTAGTTTTTCTTGTTTTGAATCTAAAATAAAAAATACGTAATTTTAACTATAGGTTATATGTGGCACCTACATTAATTATAAATACCCATTTTAAGAAACAATTAGTTTAAAACAACTTGTTTTTTTAAATAATTTATTATTTGAGTAAATTGTAGGGTTAAATCAATTATCAAAAGCAACCATCATGTTATTTCATTATCTTATTCGATATTTAATCAAAGAAACAATTAGTTTAAAACAACTTGTTTTTTCAATTATCAAAAGCAATTATCATATTATTTCATTATCTTATTCGATATTTAATCATTGTTTTAATATAAATTGTTATTATTTATTTTTATTGTATTTTGGTGGTAAATCATATCAATATTAATTATCGTAATAAATAATATATTATGCGCATATCAATCGCTTGAAAAATAACGAAGTCCACACGCATGCGCAGATCAATAGTTAAATGAGCTGGCGTAGCATGTTTTAAAATTTCGCTTCCGGGCACGGTATAGACCCCTGGCACTAATAGGAATTAACACATGAAGCATAGGCCGAACGAAAAATCGTGGCGGCCATCTTCCCAACAGGCCAACAGTGTGACCATTCTGTAAAACTATACTTATTGTTTTCAATTAGTATACAATATAATTATTAGTATTTAATTAATATTAAAATAAATTAAAATACATTCCTTGGATACCACTTACTTACTTACATACTTACTTACTCTATGCTCACATATATGCTTGTAGGATTAACATTATATTATCATTATATTATCATTTACATTATATTAGGTTTTTATAAAAAAAATCTCAAACCAGCCACAAATTAAAACCAAACACTACAAAAAATATAACACAACAGTTAATTAGTATACATCTTGTATTTAACAATTATTAGACATGCTTTTCACAATTTGATTAGTATCATATTTAAAAGTTTATATACGTTTTTTTTTAGTTACACAAACAAATAATTATTAGTAATAAGTACAGACATTTAAACAAACAAATACTGATAATTACAGACATTTAACATTAATACAGACCGATAACTTAGGCGCTAGTCTCAAGTTTCATTTTGAATCATTTTTGTAAAAATCAGTTAAAAAGTTACTATTGGTTGATTGATCATCAATTTTAAAATAGTGTTTTAAAAACATATTTCGAGTTGACTTCAACAAATGGGGAGGATCAAAAATATATATAATTATTTGTTCGTTTACATTAAAATATGGCCTGCTTGGGCTTACATAAACTTTTCGACTAAAACTCACAAAATTTGAACCTTGATCCGTTATAAACGCTTTAACATTTAATGAAACATTTTGAAGTTTGGTAATTGTGGAAAATATTATATCATACAAGTCTTTTACTTCACAACTACTTGAAACTAAAAAATAGACAGTTGGTTGTTTCCAATTTAATTTAATACTATGAATCATTAAAACCAACGCATATTTAGCTGGTGAATACTGTTTTGTCGAATTTGTTTGATGAAATCCTATAATTTCATCTTTTTTTAAAGAGAATAAAATTAATGGGATTTTAATGCCATTTCATCTGCACATAAAATACAGTCACGTGCATCACTATCAAAATTAGACATTTTAAATTGTAAAAATTGAGAAAGAAAATCATTTAACCCTGGATTAAGTTCATATTTACTAGTCACTCTGCTTAAAGTCCTAATAGTAGGTAAACTAAGGTTACTTTTTAAAAACCTATACACACTTGGTCCTAAGAAGTAAATAGTTAATGCAAACTGCTTAAAACTATTTAAATACCTGTAGCCTTGAGGTTTCCTTTTCTTACATACCATGTGGGACTTCACTATTGCCAAAACAGTCGGTGCCAGATGTTTTTCACAAGAATTCAAAAAACTTTCAGCCGTGCCATATTCACTTAACTGATTACTCAAATGAAGGACTGTTTTTCTGCTTTTCTTCGAACTTTTCTTTCTATGTTTAATTGTTCTCGTAATAGATTTTTCCTAGGCGTTTTATTAGACCAGGATTTAAGAGTTTGCACATATTTTGATAAACCTAAAAATGATGATTTTTAATATTAGAATAAAATAAAGAAGTAAAAAATTAATTAAATACTAACTTGAACAAGATCTAGATGAATCAAATGAAGATGATGGTGTAAGATTCAAGTGTACATCATCAAAAACATCATTTGTATGTAATGCAGAAGTCACAAGAAGTCTAGGCGTATCCTGTACAGTTGATGATAGAGGATCAAAATGTACACCATCAGAAGAATCATCTTTGTCCAATTGAGATGCTAAGACTTCAACAATAAAGGAAGTTGACGATTTAGTTTGGGTTGAAATGGTATTTTCAAAATTTATCTGCCTTGGAAGAAGTCCCTGGGTTTTATCTAAACAAATGTCAAATACTTAAAAAAACATTTAAAACCAATATAAGAAGTATGGTATGTAATAAAATATTAGATTGTATTATTTTCTAATTCAAAATTATCAATTTAGTAATTTCAAGTGTAAACCACCGTATACTTATGGGTAGGCATACTAAAAAGTAACAAAATAACAATACATTCTTAGACAGTATATTATTATTCCTTACCAATAAATAATACAGGTATAGTATGTGGCTGAAGTCTGTTTTTTAAATCGTTCAGGAACATATTTTCTTCAAAATGCTTCCCACAGACGCTATAACGTTTTTTAATAACATCATGTATTGAAATTGATAGACCACAATTTTCAATCCATTTTACACATCTTAAATCAAATAGAATATGGTTTGTTTTTAATATAATTAACAGTTATTTTGATTAGTATTAATTGCGTACCTGATAGAATCATTTTTAGGAAAAGTGAAAAAACTATAATCCTGATTTTGAGATATTTTATTACCACAATTGTTTACCACACATTGAACAGTCGATATTTTCTTATTATTCATTATCGGTTTTAAAGTTTAAACTTGCATCAATAAAAGAAATAAACAAACACACAAAAAGACAAAGTTAAATTGCTGTTGAACAAGTAAAAACTTTAAAGATTTAAAATTTAATGTTTTGAATAAATGTAAACACGTTTATCAAATGAATAATGATAACTGATAAGAATTTTTCCTGTTAGGAAGATGGCCGCCAATCCGTCTCGATTTTGTTTACATCCAGAGTGTCCTTTCTGATTGTATCTATTCTGTGGTTATACTGTTATCAGTTAAAAAACTGGTATCTGATAAAAATAATTGATATTTGATATTATTCGTGATTTAAAGTTAGGAAAAAAAACGTAGCGAAAGCATAATTTTGTTACAGGTTTTTTAGTGCGTACTGCCTTTCATAATGTGCATTACCATTCCTATATATTAATTATTATTACGAAATACGAATCAACATGATAAATGAAAACGCAAAAAGAAACTGTTCACACAAACATCCTGCTCGGTAAGTATTTCATATTAAAAATATGTTAAGAAAAAAATTAACTTTTGTTATTTCATTTTCATCTTGATATGTAAATACCACTCAATTAAATCATTGATTACTTCATTATGGAGTAACTAATAAATTATAACTGCTGGGGAAAATCTTTAACTTCAGCTGTTAATGGACAGTTATTACCTATGGTAAACAAAATATATCTTTTTAAATACTGATTCGGATTATTCTATGTAGCAAATTTCCAAACATTTCAATCACATTTTAATTTCAGTAATTTAACTTCATCAACATTTTGTTATTTGCTTTGGAGAGGTCAACAACCACAAATACCATATTGATTGTACCTTTTATAATGGATTGATCGTTATTGAACCGTCTAGTGAGTATATTTTTAAACATTAAACATAAATTAAACAAATCAAAACACTAAATGCCGTCCCACTTTTAAATAACAGACTGCGGACTGTCAGTTATGCATAAATTAAAGTAAAAGCATAACTGGTGTGGTTACAAGTTGTTTTTTTATATAATGTCAGGTATTTTACATACCTATGTAAATGAGTGTTTGAATTAACTTACTGTAACAAGACTAGCCTGAATAAGCTAATGCAATTAATTAAATCCTGTACCTTTTAATGAAAAGTAATTTAAACATTGTTTCAGTTACTTTTTTTTTTTGTTTCTTAACTTACTCGGTATGTATTTGATTTTCACTAACTGTTGAAACAATCAACTATCATTAATTATAGCATTTTGACAAAACTGTTATTTTTGTTTAACAGGTACCTACTGTTGTGTGGAATATTTTCTTAGCATCTAAGAGATATCTTATAAAGTAATCTAAAACCTGTGGTATTATTATTATTAGATAGGTAGATTATTGTTTCAAATAACATCTTATAGTTACTGTTTAAATATTTCATAATTTCTTAAGTGTTCTTATTCCACACATACCAGACATTTGTTAACAATAACCTTACCTAAACTCTATATTTAGTATTTCTGTATATTGTTTTAATTCCATCATTTCTGACAAAATAAACAAAAGAAATCAATATTATCATAATTAATAATTCTGTCTTCTTTAGGGATGCAATTGACGGCTATCCAGCGACAACACCGAGAACACGACACCCATTCTACAAATGAATCATCCGGTTGACAATGGTGCCTGTCTGAGTGCTAGTTACAGTATAAGCATATGTTTGTCATGTCTTCGGAATTCTCTAATAGATAGGTCTTTAAATATTCTCTATAAGTGTTAGGATCGAACTCTAAAACTTGGAATTGTCCATAAATTTAAATGCGTAATATATAATATGAACTCTACAATTAAATGCATAATTTTGTTTTGGAACATTTTCAAAAGGACATGGAATCCGTGTTAATGATGGACATTCATGTGTGCCGTCACCGTAGATGACATCTGATTTCAATATTTTAAATACTCTATTGAAATGATCTTTTGATGCTCGACTCTTTGTATCATATGGACTAACCGGGTCCATGATAAACAGTATAAGACTCTTTTGTGTTGAAATTTATAAAGACTATAATCCAATGTCTCCCAATCAATCATAGCAGGATAACCATACTATTCTGATTGAAAGTAATTTTGTTATGCACTTCCCCAACTACTCTTTTTTCCAATAACCATGCAACATCATTGCATGATAAAATGTGTCTTTTTTCTAAGCGCAGATTAAAAGCGTATGGCAACAAACAAATATCTATAACAAAGTTACACAGCCAATTTTCTCCAGACAATGTATCAAAATCTGGAAAATACAGGTCGTCCAAGATGTTACAATTTGTATTACTAGATAATAAGTAACTATATTTTACAACTAGATAATGTTTATTTTTCGGCAACTTAATTGGTTTATAGTACGTCAAATCTTTAGGGAGCATATTGTCGTATAAATCTATAGATTTCACTGGTAGTCGAAACGGAGATTTATGACTGCCAGGAGTTGAAACAGATTTCATTAAACAATCATCCGACAATGGCTTACTTAAATCACGGACAACCACGTCGTTGGTGGGCTTGTAGCGAGCTGTGACTATGTTTAAATATTATAAATAATCACTCCAATGAGTCCCTCGGGTAGTTTTAAATAAATATACATATATATATATATTAGTTACAGGAGGCCTCCCACACAGCACTGCAATATTTATTTAACATTAAACCAACATTTAAATTTAAAAGTAAGAAAATTTTTTAGTTGTATCAACATTTAAATTACATTTGATATAAGTTATTAAATGTTAATTAACCGCTATAAAACATTTTTTGAACCAATTTTAATTATTTATAATAAGTTTAAAAACCAAGGTTGTATACAAATNGATCTACAATTTCCGGAAGCAAACAGTCCAAATAAAATCTACAAAGAACAATGTAAAATGATGTAATATATATATAATTCAAAATTATAATAGGTATTCATATAGTTTAGTGTTTAAACATTTTATATTCTCACGTTTTTAATTTATCGACCATTCTCGTAATCCAAAAATCATTTTCATATTTTATTTTTTCTATTGAAATCCACTGAGGAGAATATATAATAAAATAACATGTTTCTCTTTTTGAAATGTGAAGTTGACCTTGCACTTGATAAAAATAATTATGATTATTTTTTAATTTTAATTGACCGTTCTCGATTTTACAGTAAGGTAACTAAACAAAATTATAATTACATTTATAGTTATATTTAAAAATTGTGAATGATATATGATATTAGTATATATATATATTATATAGTATCAGGCATACTTTGCCACTTTCGACAGCCTCGATTGCATTTTGGCTGTCTTTCGCTGAGTATGGGGCCTTAATTTCTACAATTGTTTTTTCGTCAATAATTCCATCTACATTATCCAATCATACATTACAGTATTATACATTTATACATATGTTATTAGTAAGCGTATAAAATATAAATAATTTTTATGAATAATTATTACAAACCGGGACTTGCAGCTAGGAATGCAAATTCTTCGTCTATAAATAAACCACTAGGTTTAATCTGAATTCCTGCATACATTTCTTCAAACTTCATTTTAGCAACCCCTTCCATATCTCTACCATATTGAATTGCCCTAAATTGTATTTTTATTTAAAAACGCTCAACAATTATAATTAATTGGTATTTAGTTATGTTCTTACTTAGAGGTGAAACTAGAGTATAAAATTGAATACACTGTACTTTTACAACTAGTATTTGCACGCATCTTACAAATACGACCGAAATTACTAGCTGTAAGTCTGCAAAGCCTTTCACGTTTCCAAGTATCATTAAAAGCTTGATCTCTAGTAACTCGTTCAATTTCATAACGATCGACTTCGCCTAGTTTTCTAAAAAATACAATGTGAATTTCATGTCAAATTATAGGTGTATAATAATGTGTAAATCTAAATTGTATTTGATAATATTACTTGACAAATTGATTCATTTCATTCACAAATCCTATACATTTAATGTCTTTAAGAATGTCTAATTTGTCTGCGTTGCCATAATTCTCATCAGCTTTCTTACTAAAATTTAATCGTTTAGGTTTTAGGTTTGACTTTTTATTTGACAATATTTTTCTTCTGTTTTGACATTTATACCTTTTTTCCAATATTCTTTTTAAAAATTTTTTCCCCACAACTCCTAAAATCATTAAATTTGTATGGTTATAAACATTTACTTGTATCATTAAATTAAAAGAAAAATAATACCTGGGCTCATTTGCGTTGTATTTTTTTTTACTGTTCTCAAATATTGTGATGAATTAAAACTGACAACAGCAGCATAAACACGTGTACTATATGAACTTTTTTGTGTAAAATAAATTCTTTTTCCACCTAGAAATTTATTGATGACACTGTTAAACTGCTCACAAATATTATTGTCCACATCTAATAATAAACTCTTGGCATTGTTTGATAAACGAGACGCAACTGTTTCAATTTCTCGTGAAATAGCCAGTTCTTTTATTTTATCATTTAATTGTATTGACTTTTTATCACAAAAATATGTTGAACAGTTTTCGTGATAATCAAATATTCGATGATTAGGAGCATTAGCAATATCAAATCTAAGGCCTAGAATAGAACAAGTTAAAGTATTTGATAAATTAAGTTATTACTTATTCTATAATATATATAACAGTGGCGTATTTAGGAATTGTTCATGATGGGATTCACATAATATTGGACCCCTTGGAGCCCCCCCCCCCGTAAACACGCTAATTATAGGTAATAAATAATATTATTGATGTACCAGCAATTTTTTGATGTAAAGGCTTATCTTCTGCTTTTCTAAATTTAATAGCACAAGTTATATCTGTTCGCATCCTAATAATATTTTTTGCTATTTTTTTTCGAATTTCAATAGAAAATTCGGTTCTTTTAGTCAAGGACATCATTTTTTGAGAATAGTTGCGTAATAAATGATTTCTACACTCTATTTTTTCAACTCTTAACGCCTGTCCATAGGGAAGTATTTCGTGTAACCTTTTTGTGACACTACTGTCTCCATCACCTAATATTAATAATAAAATTGTCATTATATTATAATTAGGTTAGGTTAGGTTAGGTATTTTTATTTCTTTTATTTCTTACCAATTAATTTAGAGAATTTTACACCATGCATATTTATACTTTGTTTAAACCCTTCTGCTATAAGCATCGGCTTCTATGCTAGTAGCTCCTTGTTTCCAATTCAAAAAACAAACGTGGTCTGGTGTTTTAGTATTTTTGTTTATAGCTCTCTCACATATTACACAATAACGATTGCGTATACCAACGAATAAAATTTTTTTGGTCTGGTAGCCTATTATACTTGCCTAAAAATGTTTAATTTAGTTCAAAATTAAATTTTATCAGGATAATAATTACTTACTACTCCAGAAAAAGCGTCATATTTTGTTTTGTAGCTTCTTTTGGACCACTGTCCATCAGCTACTACGGTTATTAGAGGGACGCCATCTGTATCAACATTACCTAAATCCAAAGCTATTCTTTTTTCTTCTTCACCTGCTTTTTGCATTTCTACCCAAGCTGTTTTTTTTATGTCTTTTTGTAATTCGTTTTCAATACAAGTATATGATTTAGGAGACATTGACGGTATTTCTATTCCAGCACAAAATTCATTTAATTGGGTATAGCCAATACCTATCAAAAAATATTATCATTATACATTTTTTAAAAATAATATTTTGAGATTCTTAGTGGAGCGATATAAATATATTTATTCAGTAATTATGTGTTTTTTTTTTAAATTATTAAAATTATTTTTGGTTAGACATTTATAAAAAATGAATTTAACGGTTGCAAATATTTATATAGTTTCTATTTCTTAGTTTTATATTCTGAATGGAGTCACAAGCACAACAACATAAGAAAATTGCTATATGAGAAATGGAGTGAATAAATAATGTTGTAAACATTTTAAGTTCAAACGCTCATAAAAATTTAATTTGACTTTCCAGTAGACATTGTTTTTTAAGTGAAGGTAGAAAAACTTATAAGGAATCTTGCATTTAATTTCTAAAACTTAGATTTAAAAAGAAATATTTTTTTCTGAATTTCCGACTCAAAATATTTTGCGTATTTTTTAAAAAATTCTAACTTACTATGCTTATAAAAAAAAATGGTACAAGTTTCTCCATAAGTTTTCTTTAAATAGCTATAAACAAAACTCCTGAATAAAACTAAAAACTTGTATGAGCGTTTGAAAGTATTGAACTGATACGAAATCACGTAAAAACTAGGTTTCTCATGTAGTTTAAATAATAATATTTTATCATACTCACCGATAGCTATTGTACTGTTAACAACAGATTTATTTATTGACCACTCAGATGAATTTTTCATAGATTGTATTTTTTGTTTTATGTTACACATTTTGCAAATAAACCAATATTCAGAATAAAATCCTAAACGAATCTCATATAAAAATTCCATGTTCATAAAATTACATCCAAATCCACCATCGTGATTATTATTTTGAATTTGATTGAATAGATACGATATGTCAACAATTCTATTTCCAGATATTTTATTGTGCGTTTCTTCAGTTTCGACAGCTAATTTATGTGATAGTGGAGACATTGTTTTCTCACATGAATTTCCACTGAAATCTTCTCGCATATCTAAATTATTATCATCATCATCGCACAATACATTTTCGATCGGACTTAAAAAAGCTAATACCAGTCATGTAATTATTATTTGCTAATAAATTTACCCTAAATAATAAATTCAGAAACGTATAAAATAATTAATTTATTAAATCTGAATGCCAAAAATATATTTTTACATGAACACGTAGGTACCCACACAGCACTGCAATATTTATTTAACATTAAACCAACATTTAAATTTAAAAGTAAGAAAATTTTTTAGTTGTATCAACATTTAAATTACATTTGATATAAGTTATTAAATGTTAATTAACCGCTATAAAACATTTTTTGAACCAATTTTAATTATTTATAATAAGTTTAAAAACCAAGGTTGTATACAAATTAAAAAACAATAGTTGTTGCAATATTTAAATTAAAAATGTAATCAATATTTTATTGATATTTCTTAATATTTAATTTAGATTAAATAAATGTTGATGGTTTCGAAATTATACATTAATAAATGATTCAAATGTAATATGTGCTATTATAAATATTGCTTCCTAATATTATTATTTATTGACATATAGACGACCAATACAAGATTATGATAAATACACTAGTATATATATTTTTGTATAACACTCTTTAACAATATACTCAACTAAGTGATATAGTAAGAGGGGGAGGCTGTAACCCCCTCTTGGAAGTAAAGTTATTTCAGTTATTTACTTTTTATATTTTTTAATATAATTATATTGTACGTTACTAATTTTTAATAATTAGGTATCTTCATTTTTTAGTTATCTAGTCCTAGATAAAATTTTCATTTTAAAATATATTAAAATCAACGAGAGTGAAAAATACAAGCTTAATGCATACAACAATACTTCTCCACCATGCATCAGAATCACAATTTATATTTTCTTGATAAAAATGAACAAATTCAAAATTTTATCCATAGTGGTAGTCTCTTATATTTTTAATCTATCCAATTTTTTACTGCAGATCATTGCCATACCTGTATTATTAGACTTTTAAACACTGTCTTCACACCAAACCTTTCAATAGATACTTATATAAATATAGTCTATACACTTGAATATAGATTCTAATGGAATAAACAAAAATTTGGATTTGATCAGCCTGAGGAACATTTTAAATAAATAACTTATTTTTTTATGTTATCATTATGAGTAAAAATACTAAAAACACACAAAAACTAAATATTATATAAATACACGTATATTCAATTTTTAAATGGAATTAGGAACAGTGTTTTTTTTAAGTTGTCTTTTCAAGTTAAATGGAGATTGAGCTAAAATGTATTTTATTATATCTTCAACTTCATTGAGTGGAGTAGTTTTGAATTTGATTTGCTTTTTAATTGCATCTAAAAATATATAAAAATATATTTAAGTCAATTTATAATAAATAATATTAAAAATATTGCATGCATATTATATAGATAATTATTATATCATGTTAATTTCATAAATAAATTAAAAAAGTAGTCAATATATTTTTAGGTATCAAAAAACCATATGAAAATCAAATAAACAGAAATTACACACTAATAAGTATATATTTCTAGTAAAATAAATAACAAAAATAGTTCATTTTTGGTATATAATGAATTAATTCAACTTTGATAGGGGTAGTAGAATAACACTACATATATACACTATACTATACTCCAATTCATGAAAGAACTTTGGTGGCTGATTTGAGTGCAGGAGCATTGTTTTGTTTTGTGGGTGGGAGGGTTTGAGGCAACTGGTGTTGCCTAAATACACCATCTGATAAAAATTGGTTGCCACCTAAGTTCCTAGGACTGGAGTTGTATTTAATTGCAAAATAGGTAATTTTATTTGAAAAATATATATTATATATTATATTATAATCAATAACATTTATAATTATTAAATACTCACCAAAAATAACAGAACATATGAATAAACTTGAAAATTTTTTTTTTCCTTTTTTGCCAGTATAGGAGAACTCTGATAACAAACTGTCAGAAAAAAGTTTTGACATAAGTCTTTTGACCACTGATTTTACATTTTTTCCTCCCATATGAGAAAGTTCAATGATCTAAAAATAATAATTAATTGTGCTATTATTAACTTTATTTTAAATACTTAATGCACAAGTAGTACTTATAATTAGCTTAAAACAAAAACTACTTTTATCTGGGACACGTATAATTAAAATAACTTTAACAATTTAATCTATCTTTATCATAGGCACAACTAGGGGGGCTTGGGTGAGCTTAGCCTACCTAGTTTTGTCTATAGCCCACCCAGTTTTATAGCCCCTACGGGTTTGCTGATATCAATTTAGCCTACCCAGAAATAGAGCTCTAGTTGCACCTATGATCTTTATCAATAAACCATAGATAATGAAATAAGTTGGGGTTAACTTACTAATTGATTTTTATAATTTTGATCGCCAGATATCTTGTCTTCAAATGTTTGTAAATCATAGATGTTATCAATTGGTAAAGGACAGTCACTAAAGTCAACGACATTATCAATATCCATAACATTCTTATTCAATGAATTTTGATCAAAATATTTTTCCATTTGGTCAAATTTATCGAGTATTATTGCTTGATTGTTTAAAATTTGTTTCAACTCATATTTTAAAAATGTTATATGTCTTAATAAATGGTTTTGAGATTGCAATAGATCTGAAAAAATGAAATTTAAATAATGATATTGAAAATATGTAATGATTGTTTATTTTAAATTAGATACCATTTTTATTATTATGATCCGTTTCTGTTGGGTTAGGTATAGTATTACGTATAGCCAAACCTTTTTCTTTTGTGGAGCCATTATTGGCTGTAAAAATAATTGTTTATTATAATATCATATAACAGTTAAATTAAATAATAAAACTATATCTTACTATTTTGTCCTATTGGTCTATTCAAAAATACTTCGTCCAGATTATCATTTTCAGTGTCTGTAAACACAAATATTGAAACATTAAATATTAAAATTGATTTGATTCATTTAAATTAGCATATTATTATTAATTTCATTAGCCCAATGTCCACTAAAATTTGTTTATTTAAATCATTTTCAAAACTATTAAGTATTAATATTAAAGTATTCTAGACTATTGATAACTAAAAATACTTGATATTCAAAATTAAATTTAACCGTTAAATATTTTATCATTGAAGGTATTGTGGATGTTTACTTTTTGTAAAATACTAAAAAATAAAATAAATAGTACAATTGACTTACCATCATTTAAAATGTCACGTTCATCATCTGATTTATTGTCAAATAAAATTTTTCTTGATACTGGATTTTTAATACCTATAAAAATATACATATATAATTATAAATTATACTATTTATACCAACAACATTATTGGTCCATACTTCAAAACTACATTTAAAATAAAACTTACCACTATTTTTTTTTTTTAGTGCACTGCTTGCAGTTTGTTCGCTATCATCTTGGTTAAATTGAAACTGTTTATTGCTTGAAACTTTAAGAACTACAGACATAGAATTTAAAATGTAGGAATTGAATCACTATTGTATTCAAAATAAACAATATTAAATATTTACCTTCTCGGGATGTTGATTTCAATGACAATTTAGAATTTAACGTAATTGGTTGACTTTTTGCCACTAAATCAATACAAATTTGATTTAAATTATACATTTTGACATATTATAACATAATAATGTGCTTTACATTACAATATATTATTTTTATGATTTTTAAATAAATTAAACTACTCATCTGTGTACATAGTTTTAATATTACACATAATTACTTACGTTTCAATTTCTGAGGAGAAGGTGACCAGCCTTTTTTTTTAGGAGATGACCAACTCTTTTTTTCCTGAGGAGAAAGTGACCAGCGTATCTTTTTCTGAGATGTACTAATTTTATCTATTTTTGTGTAATGAGATTGATGTTGGTCTTCATTTTCAAAATCTACTAATTTGCATTGTTTATTAATTACAAAAATCAGATATTAGAAGTTTAAATTTTGAAAAAAAAAACAAATACTATAAACTTAAAATAACATTTCCTATACACAAAAAAAAATTAATAATTATCTATAATACTAATTCAATACCTTCAAATAGAGGCATAGAAGAATTAGATAATGTCGGAGAATACTGGTTATTAGAAGCTTTATCAATAAATGATTCATCAGCAGAAAAATCTGATCTATATCTAGCTTCTTCAGCCAATTTCCTTGCATGTTCGAGAGTTTCTATACATTTAAAAACAATTCATAACATAATTGTTAAAAATGTATTTTAATATATTGAAGACTATTCCTTACATAAAAAATACTATTTTAACTTACTTATGCCTCTAGAAAGTACTCTAGCTTTTAGAAGTTTAAATTCTTTTTCGTTTACTCCCATTTTTTTTTCTATAAACTTTTTTATGAAAAGATTATTTTTGGGCCAGGCACAAAACTTGCCTTTTATCCAAAATGATGGAATTGCTTCAACTGTTTCATCATCGAAAAAATGAACAATAGAATAGGATGTATCCATTTTAGGTCTATGAGAAAAAATAATAATTTTTAAATAGCTTTTGTTTAGCCTGTATTATACATTTACATTAATGTAGATTTGTTATCCTGCAATTATATAATAGCATAATATAGGAAACAGTCAATAACATAAGAGCTTAAAAATAGTTTTAAAAAAATCCATGTCACAATCATTTATCTATAAGTAGGAAATAAATTACAAAAATATATAAAAACAAATACATTTAGTATAATAAATTATATGTATAATAGGTAGTTAAACCAAAATAATTTGTAGAATAAAAATATATAAATATGGATTACTATAAGTACAAGTAACAATCTTGAATGAATCATTTAAAATATTAAGACTTATTGTCATCTTGTTAATTAACTAAGATCCTTTGTTGTCAATGTTTCAGATCAATAAAAAAAAAATAATAATAATAATAATAATAATAATAATAATAATAATAATTGACATTTAATTTATCAATTTGTATTACAATGTAATATTGGGTAAGCAATTGATACACCTTCATTATTACGCAATATCATATACTTTTTAAATTTAGTTTGAACATCAACCATTTCAAAATTTTTTGATGGATTTTCTACAATAGCAATTCCTAATTTAAAACTATTAATTGGTTTATCAAAAAACATTTCAATTTTTTCAAATGCTTTAACAATAAACATTATATTCTCATTATTATCATTGAATTTTTTGCATATATTATAGATTTTACAAATGATTAGTTTTCCCTGTAGTTCGTAACCTATATAGCAATCAGAATTTGATGTTGTAACTATTTTTAAGTTATTTATCATAATACATTTAAATTGTGACCAGCCAGTACAGTGTTCAACTATAGGTCCATAATGATGTTCTTTCATTATATATATTTGATTATTTGATTTAATAAGGGTGGGTTTGCAAAATTCTGAAATTTCTTTATATCGTTTAATTACTTGTTCTAGAGGTTTTTCGTGTTTTCGGATCATTTTTTTAAGGAATTTCATGTAATTTTCAAAAGGGAAGCAAGAACACCTATCAAGGGGGCCAAATTTTCTATAGTCGTCAATAATATGAAGTAACCCATGTATGTTGTGAGAATTGAATTCTGCTCCATATAATTTTTCATATTTATCAACAAAGTAAACCATTAATTTCTCACTAAAATCAATTAATTCTTTACTGATACCTGGAGTTAACAAAATTCTGAAGCATACATGCAAACATAAAAAATGTTTAAAAACTTCATCTTTCATAACACCTTGTAAAGCTATTGGCCCAGTATAAAGTAAAAAAAGTCTAAATTCAGTAGCTTTCCATCTAGACACATCAGAAAAGGATCTGGGATATCTTGAAAAATCATTAGTAATGAATGGTCTAAGCGACAAATGATTAGAAGAAATAACATGCACACTTCTAGATTGTAGGCGCACTGATAAAGGGGCATTTTTCAAATTACCTAACCATAATAAAATAAGTTTTTTTACAACTCCTAAACACACTAGATGCATGTAGTCTAAACTGAAGTTGTAAACCATGTCAATATGTGGTACATTGGTTAATATTGAAATTGAATCAGTTACATGATGTTCTTCGTGTGTACGATTTATAAAGTCTGTATGTGTTTTTTTAATAAACTGTGTTCCTGGGAAACAAGTTCTACTTCCAATACGAACACCATCAATAAAACACCTTGAACATGAGGCAAACAATGTATGACCTTTAGTTTTTAGAATAAAACTTTTTGCTGGAACATCACAACAAATGCAATTCACAGTAACAAACTTTTTACCATAAGGTGTAGATATACCTATAGTTGACAATTCCTTTAATTCATTTACCAAATCATTCAAATATGAATTACTATCTAAAGGTTTTTCTAATCCCCAGTACAGTCCAATTAAAAAAACATATGTAGATGATGATACATTTTCAATACTACCAAGGATTGGCCAAAATGTGCTTCCCGAACTTTTGCTAATAGGTAAACCATCAATTCCTATATTGATATTTATTGTGTCTTCAGAAATATTTAAAAACTTACTTATTTTGTTTAGCTCATTAGAAATACCAAAATGATAATAATTTCCAGGGTGAACTAATTGAATATGCGTAGAATTATTATTTGAATTAGTTTTTAAAATTGTACGAGCATCAATTGGAATTTTATCAAAACATTTATGTGATTTTAGGCACTTTAATAATGCTGATAAGGCAACATTTGTAATATTATGGCTGACTGCCCATTGAGCTAAAGCTTTTAACATTGATTCAGCATCACTATTATAAAAATTAAAACCTGAATACTCAAACTCTATATTATCTAATACTTCTTCGGTAGTACTATCTATATCACTATCAGATGGACTATCCAGTAATTCATATTCATCGGAAATATATAAATCATCAGTATCATTACAAGAACTAGGTTTAAGTATAATTGACTGTGAATGATCATTTGTGTGTGATATGTTAACGTGAGATGAGGTAGATGCTACGGATAAAACTTCTGAAAGTATTTGACTCTCTGTGGAACTATCTCTAAAAAGATCAACTACACCAACCTCTTCAATAAATCTCCTTCGTTTTGTTGACTTACTAAAATGTTGTCTAGTATGATCCATATTTATAAAAATTAATTTAATATTTTAGAACTTTAAATTATAAGATAGGTAAAATTATTTAGATACGTACATAAAATATTAATTAGGTAGGTAAGTATATAGGTTATATAAATAAAGATACCATTATACCAATATATTATATTAAAAACCAGAATATTTGATAATAAATTATGAATAATAGTTTATAAAATAGTTAAGTACTATATACCATTATACCTATTATACATACAAATAAAATAAAAATATTCAACAAATACGGAGATTGGCTAATTTATTATTTTATAAAAATAAACAAATTATTTTATAAAAATTAGATAAGCTACTTAGAAATTAAATATCAGAACTATAAAGGTATACTTACCCGTGTACGTCGTGGTTGCGTAGCTGTGCCTGTGACTTGACGATTGTAACAATAATGTGACTTGGAGACTTTTGACTTGACGAGTGTAACAATAATGTGACATGTGCGTCAATAGTTCAGAAGTCAGTACTGTTGACTGGTCTACAAAATAATGAGGCAATGAGGCATGAGCTGAGAGAGTGAGAGCTCTGTCTGTAGGACTGTAGGAGTGATAATAATATATTATTATGTGTATTGATGTAAAAGCACAGTCTATTATTATTTATTATTATAGTTATTAGTTGGGTATTTTATTATATCAGTTAATCGGCTAATCGGTATTCCAACGCAACGATATTATAGTCGTATTACGTAATTTCCAAATAAAAATAATAATTTTGTGACAAAACATAAAAATAGATTTCGTCTATTCAATATTGAACATAACAAAATGTAACATCGTCGTCAGTTCGTCACCGTGACACCGTAACTGATTATTGTGCAGAAATAAATCGTATTATTTTGAAATGTAATAATTTGATGGTATTAATACAGGGAATAAAACAAACACGCGCGATTACGATGTATCTGTGTGTGTGTATAGTGTGTACTGCTGTCTGCTGTCTGCATTATACTTTATACAATAATATTAATATAAATAATATAATATATAAATGTGTCGGTCCAATGCCGAGCGCTATAATAATGATATAATATCATGGTCTTTCCAATATTATAATAATAATAATATACGCTTGCTAAAGCGATAACTTACTCTGCGATAAAGGGGGTACCTAGACGTTATTATATATTTTAATACAATATTTTAATATATTATATTATTATATTATTAAGTATGCAACTCTTTGAATAATTTTAGAAAACTTCGAACCTTTTGTTTTCACCTACAAGAAATTACAAAATTGCTGCCTAGTGCAGCCTTATCCCCTTTGCTTCCCATAATAAAGTTTATTATATATAGATTTATATTTATAGGCTTATTATTATTAATATAATAATTATGAACATAATATATATAAATACTAGATTCCGGCGTTTGTCATCCCGCCTGCGGCGGAAAGACTGTGTGGGCGGTGAGTAGTATAATAGCATCTTGAGTACTTAATCAAAAGACCGCGACGGCCATGCTGGGTTTTTTGATCCGGCCTACGGCGGGAACGCGGGGTCGTCGGGTATTGTGTTTTGTCGTGTTGNATATAATATATATAAATATTATAATATAATATATATATTAACGCCGCATATGATATGTATATATTATATATAATTTAATATTATATTTAAATTGAATATTAAATATTTAATTTTCAATGAACACAAAATTAAAATTAAACAATTAGTATAAATATAAAGTTAATGTTTGATTTTCAAAATTGAATAAAAATTAATCTTAGTAAGTTAATAAATGTTAAATATTAAGAATTATACAATTTAAAATTTGTATTAATATTTAAATATTTTTTATCTAAAATTAATTAAGTATTATTCAATATTTCAATTATAACATAAAAATAGATCCACTCGGAATCTTAAATTAAATAATTATACAACGTTGGATAAAGTTTTAATTTTAAATATTTAAATTCCAATCAAAGTAAAACATTAATACAATCGTTATGATTGACAAATGCTGTGTGGGTATGTATAATACGTGATTACTGATTAGTGACCTACATTGGAGATGAGTGAACGTACGTGCTAACGTACTGTGTTGATGATGTACTTGGTTGACAGTCAATAATATTGAAGTTACCATTTTCATTTGGTGCTAAAACTTCATGAGTATTTTCTTCCTCTTCATAGATACATTGTTTTGAGCTAAATATTTATACAATAACACTTACAAAATACGTATAGTAAAATCCTATCTAAGTATTCGTTATTGATAAAATAAAATAAGTAGGTAGACAGTGGAGTGTTATATTTTAAAACTAGGAATATACGAACTTACTTATTAGTTTTACTGTAACGTCGATGTACAAGTGATTTTCCAGTTAGCCGTTTATTGTTGGTATTTTTATTTTTTTTGTTTTTTTTATTTGCCATACTTAAAAAAAACGATGAACAAAACAGTAAAATAAATAGCTGGTTACACACGGAGCGATGCGTACCTACGTGATTTTCGTAAAACTGTAATCACGATTAAAGATATATCTCGTGTGAGGACTCGTGTGTGTAATGGTTTCGATAAAATAAAATATAGTTATTATTGTTATGTCGCCGTTATCGATAATTGTAAAATTATTTATAGATTGTCGCTGGAGGTGCGTACTAGACAAAAACTGGTCATACACTTGGAGGCGGTAGTTTTTGCGGGTCGGGGGTAACGAACGTTATCGAACGCTGCCGTAATAGGAAAGGGGCAGAACTAGTCGATAGTAAATAATGCGATTTTCTTATAAAACATGTTTTGCGTGTTCAAAGATTATAGATTTCTGAGTGGTTTTATTGTTAAAACACCTATGAACAAAATTAAAGAGAACAATATTGTTGAGGGCCCCACGTAGTAATTTTTTTGTATTCCAAATTTAAGGCCCATTACAACGTTAAGAAGTATCGACTTTTAAACATTTTCAAATGACTATAACTTTTCATAAAATAAAGTTTTTGAAAAAAGGCTACGTGGGGCCCTCAATAATATTGTTATCTTTAATTTTGATAATAGGTGTTGTTGTCCTAAAACCTTCTTGGAGTGATTAATTTGAAATCTAAACGAGGATGTTTTTGATACCAAAAACGCCGGTACTACGTCCTCGGTCCTCTTAAGCACCCCTGGTAACGGTTCCCGCAGTTGCCTGAACCTTCACTCATCGTAATATTTTATGAAAGTAGTAAATACTTATATGGTAATATCGTATTCGTTCTGGCGACGTTCGGTGTTGAGTGTCGACATGTGTTCTCGCTGCCGCGCCGTAAAATATAATAACCGCGTGTTATTTGTTGTATTGCAACTACACAATATATTGAATAGATGTTTTATAATTTGTTTTCATTTTATTAAAATGGATTCTTAAGTGTATCAACAGAAAATATCATGGCCCATCTATGAATGAAGCCCATTATACATGTATAATTTTACATCAAAATAAATGGCTACGATGTAATGACACTTCAATACATTTTGAACGAAGGCCTCGGTGGGGTAAAGATGTGTATATCATAATAATGCAAAAACAATTGAATATGATAATAAATAAAAACCTGAAAAATCTGCAAATCATATTACATGCTGGTATATAAATGTTACAAAAAAACTAATGATATCCCAACAAAAACACTTCGTGTAAGTCCGTGTACAAAATTGCTAAGCAACAAAAAAATAGTTATTCCTAAAACTTCAGCTGTGTAAAGATGTGATATCGTTAATAAATGCTAAGAAAATTAAATTTCAAATATATTTATTTCATCTCAATAATTTATTTACTTTGCTCGAATTTATTTCGACCAATTAACATGTGCGTTCATAACTGGACTATTTAACAAGTGTCCATTACGAGAAAAAGAGCCAAATAATTATAAATATAACAGGGCAACTACATTAAAATAATTAATTTGGTTACCAGGACTTACGAGGTATAATAATAACATGCTGATTTAAAAAAAAAAATAGAATACAAAAAACGGTTGGTAAGTGGGTGGTCGCTCTGCTGTACAGTATGTTACAAGTGAGTCACTGTAAAGGATTGTGTTAAATTTGAATCCAATGATTTAACATCATTGTATAAGAAAAACGATTCTGAGCGAAGTATACTTGATGATATTATTGTTAATAAAGTTATTAATATATTATAAACTATTTACGTGGAACCTTGTTTTAAATTTTCAATCCTTAGCTATAAAAGTTGAACATTTTTTAAGTTTTTAACTACCAAATAATTTTAAATTTTAAATTTGATAAATTCTGTCAAAATTCAAACTTTAAATGCTTATAAAAAAAATTTGTGCCTATGCATTTTTAATATTTTTCAATCGCTATTGTAACAATATATTAGGAGCCTTGTATTCATTTTTCATGCGTTCTGGCCGACCAAATATAATTGTATTGCCCTATATAAAAAAAATCTAAAAAAATTGTAAACCGAAAATGTCAAAACAAGTCAAAATATTTTGTAAATTTTATCGTGTATAGAAAATGCTAATATAAACTACCAGTGAAAATCTCATGCATATAAATTTTACGATATAAACTATACGTTGATTAAGATCTATATGCTACGTGGCTGGGGGGTGTACTTTGGACGGCTTTTTTGGTAAGATCTTCAAAAATAATATTTTCAAAACCATTTTAAATCGAAAGGGCATTGAAAAAAGATTCAAAAATGTACTACCCGAGTGCGGCACGCGGTGGACTTGGGCTCCAGAAAAATTATACGGTATAAACTATATGATATTTATGAGTTTACGGACAAATCGGCTGCGTGGTGTATTTTGGAATTCTTTTTGAGAATATAGATATTATATGCATTGTGATTGTGTCTACTATCTAGAACCTATTTTGATTTTGAAAAAAAAACCTCAGACTGGACAGGGCTTTTTTTCAAAATCTTATGCACTTGCCTTAAAAAAATATGTTGGGCAGGGCCATGCTTGAGGATAAAATTGATGGACCGGACCGAGCCGACAATTTATGGCCCTTGTAGGTCTTTACTATCTATATTATGAGGAACCAATATGGCTATAATAATATTTAATTATTTATCTAGGTACTTAAAACTGATGGAGTAGATGCAACAACCAGATATATCCATAATATGAAAATGTTGAGGAGAGAATAAAAACTATTTTTAAAAATAAATAATAGATGCCAATAAATTAATAATAGCCATGCTGAAAAGTTAAGGAACATAATATTATCGTGTAATAATTCTTAAAATTTCACATAAGTTATGTAACTAATTAATCAAAACCTTAGTCAAAAAATAAAATTGTTTAAATGTTTTAATTTTAAATTTTAAATGTCTTATAAAATATAAGTAATGTAAAATTTCAAAATACTTACACGTATAATATTTTATTTTATAGGTAGGCGCAGGTTAAAGAAAAGAGAATGTATTTACTAAATTTTACCAACTGTAAAAACCAAGACTCTAAAGGCGTTCAACTATTTGTTGTACGGCCTTTTATAGACTTTGACTAGGTCACTCTCTCTTCTCTTTGTATTGACGTAGGTGTACGTGGAGCTAGACTGTAAGACAGCTCATTGGTCGACAGTCTGCACAAAATATCAGATATAATTATATGAAGACTAATGAGCGTATATTATAGAACTTATTGGAAAATACCCAAGATCATATACACTGGATGACAGAGAAGATATGTCTTACATACTTAGCCACAAGTTAAGTCAAGATCATATCGAAATTTTTTTTAGCGCGGTGCGAAGCCGCGGTGGTTTCAATAATAATCCCAATGCTGTGCAGTTGCGGGCAGCTTATAAACTACCTTAATACGACATGAAATACAAGGGTCAATTAATGGAAACTGCTTATTACTTGATAATTGTAGCATATTATCTGTTGGAACAAGTAAGCATAAAGATGCCAATGCAATAGTCACTAATAATAATAATGAGTTAAATGACAAACCTTTTTTTGATGATTTTGACCACGATTATTATTCCCAACAATTATTGTGTATGGAGGAATAATATGTTGTGGATATAGCCAAATATACAAGTGGTTTTATAGTCAGGAAAATCAAAATTATGAAAAATATATGTGGTATATGTAATCCTCAACTTATAGAGACTGAAAATGAGGAAACTTCCTCACTTTAAAATTAAAAAACCGTGGAATGTTATTAAATGCATCAAAAAGTGTAAGAAATATATGTAAAACTGCAGAATGTATTTTTAGAATGGAACACAGTAATATCTTAACCCTTCAATGCGCGATTTTTTGAATTTAAAAAAAAAAAATGTACCTTTTGTATTTTTTGACGTAGGAAACAGAAAAAACACTTAAAAAATTCTAGCTATTATATTTTCTTGGAAAACCAAGATTTTCAGATTGTTGCAAATATGCAACATTGCGCGTAAATACATACATACATACATACATAAATAACAATATATAATAATTCCACATAATCATACTTTATTTATGTTTTTCTTTTGCATTTTGTTGACAATTTTATTTATTGATTATAAAAACCTTATCTTTAAGTTAATAGTACCTATTTATCACAATAAAATCACTTTTTAGTAATAATATAACCTTACCTTTAAGTTATTATTTATTACAATATCACTTTACTTAGATACAATTTTAATATACTTAGGTATAATACATTTTATTTTATAATATGATAATCGGTAAAACAAACACGTTTTGATGTTACACATAAATAGACATTGCATTTACTGCACTGAAAGTTTGTGTAGCCTTTGCAATTTGGAAACTTGCAACGTCCTTTTTTTTCGATGTGATTTATATAATGTCCAATGTTGTCAGTTCTGATATCTTGAGTAGGACGTGGTGTTGGTCTGGTTCTGTTTTGTTTTTTTAGATTGCTTTCTAATGACGGACGACCTCTAGTTGGTGTTTGTACAAAACCTATTCTCGTTAGAGTATATGCTAAACTTTTTCGCCAGTCAACAAGTATATATTTGCTAAGTTTTCCTAACTGAGATTGGGTTCTTTTATATAGGAGCCATGAATTAACAACAGATGTATCGATCAAATGATAAAAAATTCGCATAAACCACTTTCTTGATCTCATACGAACTTTATAACGGCCAATAAGACTATCTAAAAGATCAACTCCTCCCATAAACCTATTGTATTCTTTAACTACGGTAGGGCAATCAATATTAATTTTTTTTTTCAATTTTTTATCAAATCTATTGGCAGTCAGCATCGGTAATGATCCACAGTAAGTTGATAATAAGTTAACTTGCTTATTATCTTTCCACGAAGTTACAGACATAGGCGTATTTTCATAAACTGTCAAATACTCATACGATTTTCCACGGNCTGACGAGTAAAAATAATCGTAAACAATTAATTTTTCAAAGTATCGCATTAATGTATCTAGTATCTTTCGATTAAATTAATTCAAGAAATACTCGATACATTGACTAAAAATGTATCGCGATACAAGATACTCGATACTTCACATAATTGTATCGAGATACAAGATACAAGATACAAATGTATCTAAGATACGTATCTTAGATACTTGTATCGAAGATACTGCCCAACCCTGGTTAGGTAATCGGTCTTTTCGTACTATCCCTAGACACAAAATTCCATTTTGGTGTAAATACGAAGCTAATGGAATACTAGTATAGAAATTGTCAAAATATATTCGATGATTTTTATGGTGTGGAATATTTCTAGTAAGACGTACAACTATGTTAGAACTAGCACCAAGATCTGGCTCGTTTAGTAATCGAAATCGTTGATCATTTTCTTGGCCCGAATAAATTTCGAATTGGTACGAAAATCCTTTTGAGTCACACAATACAAAAAATTCAAAACCCCATTTATGGGGTTTAGCAGGCATATACTTTTTTAAATAACTTCTCGCTTTTGTAGCACAAAGCTGTTCATCAAGTGATAAGTCTCTTGGGTAAGGAATCGAGTTGAATTTATTGTTTAAATGATCAATGAGGGGACGTATTTTATACAATCTATCATAATGTATATCTTCTTTTTCTAACATTTTATTGTTGTCGTTAAAATGAATAAATCTACGTATTTCTTCAAATCTTTTTTGACTTAAAGAATTATAAACGTGAGAAAGGCCTAAATGTTCACTCCAATAGTCTCGAACGTTTGGAACTACACAAACTGAATTATACATCAGAATACCAATATACCTTTTGAGCTCATCTATAGTTACTGAAAATTTTTTATTGATATCTATCTGCGCAGCAAAAAGCTCACTTTCAGATTTTATTTTAGTAAAAAGTTCTTCATTAAAAAAATACGTAAAGAACTGATACGGCGTTTAAAACTCCAAAATCTTATTAGGTAGTAAACTTTCATCGTGGGCTATTAGTTGAGGTTCATAAATTAAATTACCTTTTTTCCATTTTAAATTTTTAAATTCTTCAGTTTTTTGTTTTATTGGTATACGATTTTGTACTAACGTGCTTTCTATCGGTTTATGAGAAAATTTGGGCCGAAGAGTTTTATATCTAGCTGATTGAATAACAGAAGGATTTGGACAGGTGGTCATTTCGTATTTATTATTTTTAGATGTATCTAAATAAGTATTCGAAGAAGAGGGACCTGGTTCATAAATGTTTAACGCCAGTACTTCATTATTAAATAATTTTGGTTGATTGATAACAGAACATTCATTGTTTGGAATAGTTATATACTCACCTTCGTCTTCAAATATAACTGGTAAACTATTAATATCAAGATTAATATCAGGATCAATATTTTCGTAATTTTCAGTTTCATACATAAACATTTCATTCTCGTCATCAGAACATTCAACATCGTCATCGCTTTCATCCCAATTCGCCACTAAACGACCAATTTCAATATCACTCAAAAACTTACTCATAATAAAAACAGCTCGTGCGCGATGTTGCAAATACGCAACAATTCTAAATATTACGAAAAATTAATTGCGAAACGGTAATATTGCATGGCCCGATTACAATATACGTAACTAACAATATAAAACAATTTTTTTTTATTGTAATATCATTAAATTAACGGAGATATAACGATATCAAAATCACTATCACACGTAAATAGCGGGAAACAGGTGTTATCATTTTTAACCAATAAATACAGTTGATAAAGGGACTATCAGGCGTTAAACTTTTTTTCGTCGCATAGAATAGTTGTATATCTATCCGCTAGATGTCAATAGTATCGTAAAATATTAAAAATGATGTCACGAAAAATGAAAAAAAGATTGTTGCAAATAAGCAACACTACGCATTGAAGGGTTAACTAATAAAACTATTTTGAACAAAATATGTTTGAAAACAATGAACGAGATTGGGCAAGATTCTTCAATTTTCAATTCTGACACGATGATAAATCATATTAAAAATCAAGACATTTTTGATAACCATAGAAATCAATTAATGCAACTAATCACAGAGTACTATACAAGATTAAGATTACATCATTTTAGTAGGATGCACACATTAAAAATTAAAGGAAATAACACCAGAAGAAAATTTTCAAAATTAATATTATTTAAAAACCAATGAAAAATATTTTAAGCTGTATTATACTTTTCGTAAAAATGATGTAAACAATTGTATTTTACTATTTAAGTATAATTTAACATTTTAAATTGTAACAATTAAATAATACCTAGGTATATAAAAAATAAAAGTAAGTTTGTCGTGTGTGTAACATTTAATTTTTTTTTAATTTCAAAATTTGTTAAGAAATATCAGTATTCAGACATTCAGTACCTACCGACGAAAAGTAGGACGCGATCGCCACGCGCCTAACGGCCGTTTTTCGTAAATACAGCGGTTCTACGTTTGGGAGTACTATAATTATTATTATTTTTTTTTTTTACTATAAACGTTTGTACATTACACGATTTGAAATTATATTAGGCGGGAAAACGTTTGGAGACCCATGCCGTAAAACGGCCGGTAGGCGCGTGACGATCGCGGCCTACTTTTCGTCGACCGCACTATAATCGTCCTAATCACTATAACACATTGTTCCTTCCCCGTCCCGCGCGATCTATTTCATTAGCCCCCTTTAGACGTAAGCGATTTTGGGCGCGCTTGGAATGGACGCGCCTGGAGCGCGATTTTTGAAACGTTCTTCACGCGTGACGCGCCAAAACTGTGTTTCCAACAACTAGCACACGCCAATCATGCGTGCTTTACCTATCCTTTTGCACCTAGGTACCAAGAGCGTCCGTGTAAAGGATAAAACTCTGTGTTTTCACGCGCGATTGGAATTGCGCGTGGCGTGTGTGTATTTTACACAGTTTTCGCGGGATTTTCTTACCAAACCTCATGTTTCTTTGCAGTCACTGCTGTTATGTCCAGGTGTTCAGTTGTGTAGAACGTTTCATACTGTACCTACTTATATTTCTTATTTTTATAGGTTATAAATTATAGTTATAGTTATAATCGGTTATAAACATGTTAAAATTAAAGCAGAAAAAAATTGCTATTTGCTGTATGGGTTTACAAGTATATTTGAATTCCTTAAACAAAAAAAAACGTTCCAAGTGGGTTAAAACCTGGAAGTTAAACTGCGAAAAATACAGTGACATGGTTTTATTACGCGAACTTCGTCAAAATGATCCGGACGATTTTAAAAACTACTTAAGACTGGACAGTGAAGATTTTGATTACTTATTGAAGATAGTAGGTCCAGCAATAAAAAAGCAAGACACAGTTATGCGCGAATCTATTACTTCAGAAGAACGGTTAGTTGCTACATTGCGATTTTTAGCAACAGGGAGGTCATATGAAGACCTAAAGTTCAGTACGAGAATATCTGCACCCAGCCTTTCGATTATAATACCGGAGACGTGTAAAGCAATTTATGAAGCACTTAGAGCAAACTATATGAAGGTAAAACAGTTTACATTTTAATTAAAATGCATGTTAAAATCAAATCCAAAAATAATAAAATACTTCCTTGTGTACATTTAAAATTTTGTTATTTAAAGAATTGCAATGTCTTTTTGCAAATAATAAAAATAATAATAAGTAATAATAATCATTAATAATATTAATAATACATTTTAAATTTTGTTATTTAAAGAACTGCAATGTCTTTTTGCATATAATAAAAAGAATAATAACAAATAATAATCAGTAAGCAAAATTACAATAAGGTCCTAAGAACTATTTAAGGATGAGTTTACATTACCAACAGATGTTGTCGGATGAGAATAGTTGTAAGGTGAATTCGTATTAATAGGCGAATAGTTTAAAGGAGGTGGATGCATCTGACTAGGATAATTTATTTGAGCCATGGCCATATCAGATGTAGGGTTTTGTAATTGGCTGTGATATATTTCATCATTCTGGATAGATTCTACCGGCTCATAAATATCAGTGGCAGGTGTTAATGTTCCCAACAAACCTTTAGCTAGAATCTTGTTAATGAGAAGGTCAGCATAAATACTTTGTTTATTTTCCATATTTTTTAACTTGTTAGTTACGTTAATTCCAACTGCATCATATTCGTCTATTTCCGTATTTTTACTCAGTGCCTGAGTACATGCCATCATAAATTCATCCACAGTGCGTTTTTTTTAATTGGTGTTTAGTTTCTGGGGTTGTGAAACAGGGAAAAACTTGGAAGTTGCCGGTTGATCAACGATCTTTTCTAGATTTGTAGTGCTATCTTCCAACTCTGGCACCTAAATAAAATTATTATGTAGAATACCTAACACATATTATATAGTACGTATACAGTGTGTAATACTTATATAGATTTTAATAATAATTGTTATAATTATAATTTATTTTGTCTTATGCGCAAGAGAACTGATAAACTTTTTTTTATTACTAGCTGACAAAGATAGCTGGGGTAACCATCATTCAAATTTTATATTTGTATTTATATTAAAAAATTAAGAAAAATGGAAATATTCACGTAAAACAGGTTTTTTGGTTTTTGGTGTAACTCTAAAACAAATGACCGTAGATACATTCAATTTTGACTGAATGTTTATATTAACATTTTCTATATACCCTAACAATTTCAAAATATTTTAATCTATTTTGAGCGGTTTACGGACATTGTCAGTTTTAAATTTTTTTCTATAACTGTTAATTAAATTTGTGGGGCCAATAAAAGCGTGACAATTTAATACAAGGCTCCTGATAAATTATATAAGTTATTACAATAGCAGTTAAAAATGTTAAAAATAAATAGTCACAATTTTTTTTTATAAACATTTAAAGTTTGAGTTTTGACAAAATTTATCAAATTTTAAATTGTATTATTATTTTGTAGTTAAAAAATTTATAAATATTCAATTTTTATATCTAATGATTGATAATTGAATACAAGTTTTCTCATAAATATGTCAACATTTAAAAAAAATATCACCGGAAAGTTAAATAAAATTTTTAGGAGCGTTTGAAGTTTCCTTTATAATTCCTAACAGTTTATCGAATAATAAAAACTATACAAATTCTGTTCAAGTACTTACTTAATTAAAATTTTAATAGTTTCAAAATTTTTTTTTTTTTAAATAGTTCCCTTCAAATTCGGATGATTGGACAAATATTGCCACTGATTTTCAAAATCAATGGCAATTTGTCAATTGCGGTGGTGCAATCGACGGCAAGCATATACGAATTGTTCAGCCCCCAAAATCAGGCGCTCAATTTTATAACTATAAAGGATTTTATAGCATTGTATTGAAGGCTATTGTTAACAGCAATTATGAATTTATATATGTGGATGTAGGCAAAAACGGAAGAGTATCGGATGGTGGAATAATTGAAACTACATTATTTCACGATTTATTAATCCAAGGAAAATTATGCCTCCCCCAAAACAATGATACTGTAAAAAATCTAAATTACGTTTTTCTCGCAGATGAAGCTTTTTCCTTGCATGAAAATATTTTAAAACCATACTCTCAAAGAGAATTGACATACGAAAAACGAATTTTTAATTATCGGTTGTCAAGGGCTAGGAATTGTGTGGAGAATGCATTTGGCTTGATTTCCGCAAGATTTAGGATATTGCAAAGTGCTATACATTTAGCACCAGAAAAAGCTATTCACATAGTATTAGCTATATGCGTTTTGCATAATTTTTTAAGAAAACGCGGGGGCTCGTACATTTCAAGTTCTACATTTGACAGAGAAGATGGCCATAGTATTTTAAAAAATGGTGAATGGAGAGATACCAATACTGAATTACAAGGATTACAATCTTTACGTAATGCATCTGTGTCAATGCTTGCAAAAGTAAACCGTGAAAATTATAAAGATTTTTTTAACAACGAAGGTTCTGTGGAATGGCAAGACGATATTTTGAAAGCAGGAAGAGCCTAATATGAAAGGACATATTTTTTAGATTTAAACTTATAATTTTTATACAGATAAAATAATTAATAATAATTTTCCTAAGTGTATAATTTGTATAAGTGTACCAATATTAATATTAATTGTTTTATAGGTTCATTAATTAATTAATTAATACAATACAATGTCCAAGATACAAAAATTACAGTTGAAATTAAAATATAATTATTAGGTATTATTATTAATATTACGTAATCATCATATTTTTTAAAACAATTACCAATAATTAAAATGTATTAAGGTATGACAATTTTTAAGAACGCATAGCCCATAGCCCATAGGTAATATTTATATTAAAATTATATACAACTATTGATTATATTATGTAATTTAATTACATTATGTTTCTTTGCTAAATAATTTATATAGTCAAGGAACATTAAAAATAAATAAAATGTAAATACTTACATCGTTTTCATTGTTCTGGTCTAAACTTGTCTCTTCAGGGAAACTTTCGGAAATGTTGCATAAACTTGGAGATGGTGTTTCTTGGTCGATGGTGAACAGTAATAAATTATAGTACCAGAGAGTTGGCTCATACACTTGGTCGTGTCCACTGCCAGAGCGTTTCGAACTTATCACTTTTTTGAGTTCTTTCCTGAAGGAACCTCGGAAACCCTGGATTTTTTTGACCACAAAGTCACGGTTTGCATCTGGTTGAATTTGTTTGCACAATTCCACCAATTCATCATATGCTGATGTTTTCAAATTTTTATTTAAATATTCTTTGGATTTAATTTTCCAAAGACAAGGAAATTCATGATATTTTTCTAAAAAAGTCGTCGTGAATTCTTAAGACCAATAACGTGTATCGCTCATATTTAAAATATTATAAATTTTTAAGTAAAAAAGTAATTATTTATAATAATATTATAAAAAAAATTCAGTTGAAATATTTAAATATGAGCAAGCCGGAAACAAAACTTGTTGTACGGTACTCAAGAGTCAAGACACGAAATTGAAGTGAGTGCTGGTGTGCAAGCTAGTGTGTCTGATCACATGGACACATGTCCGTACAGGATCGTACATGAGTATTATGGTCAAGATATTGAAAATAAATACAAAACATAATATAATATAATATAATTTAAAATCAAACTTTAGTTTTCAAAAAGACGAAATTTGTAAGTCATCCCTCCCTTATTTATTCCCAAAAAGAAGTTATTCGAAAATTCAGAAAAAAAGCCTAGGAAAATTAAAAAAATATCTTAGTAGAATAAACAATCTTATATTAATATTATATTATTATTTTTATATTAATCATTTTTGTAATTTAACTAGGCTCCTTTTTCCTACTTGATTTTTTATTCAACTGATTTTTTATCATATTTAGGTTTTCTGGATTTTAGTTTTTTTTCTTCTAGGGTTTTTTAATTTAACTAACCTTTTTTATTGAAATTACATTTTATTTAATATACATTTTATTTAGCTGCTTTTTTATTCTTTTTAATTTTTTTATCCTATTAAGATATTTTTTAAATTTAACTAGACTTTTTTTATTAATTTTCAACCAACTTCTTTTAGGGGAATAAATTAGGGAGGAATGACTTTCACAGCCAACTTCTTTTTAAGGATAATTAATGGAGGGATGACTTTATGAAATTCATGCTTACAAATACTTAGGGGGTTAAGAGTAACTCGAAAATTTCCATTTTTGTCACACAAATTCACACTAATCCAGAAAAGTCGATTAATTACACTTAGGCAGCGAACATTTCACTAGCCCCCCCCAAGTTTTTTTGAATTTGTCCTAAGTTCTTTGTCGCACTAATTAATTGTGAAGAAAAAACAACGATTTTGTAACTTGGGGGAGGGGGGGCTGGTAAAATGTACGTCAGAGGAGATTAATTTTACCTGAGTGGAAAATAATTTTTTCACCAACAAATGCTCGAAAAATCGTAATTAAAAACGAAATAAAATAAATGTCGTGCAGGTTAAGCACGCGTGGTCAGGCAGGTGTGTCTAAAGATAACACGACGGTTTTGGTACGGGCGACAAGTCTGTACTAGGCTGGACAAGTGCTAAGTCGGCACACTATTTTATTTTTAAACGCAACGTTTTATCACGGTCTTGTCGCGTCCATTCCAAGCGCGCCCGAAATCGCTTACGTCTAAAGGGGGCTATTCTTACGCACGCGCAAAAGGTTTTTCGGGCATGAACTGGTTTGCTTCAAACACGGACTATGGGTGATATACGCTATAGCTCTATCCAGTGTATATGATCTAAGGAAAATACGTATAACTAATTACAGTATTAACATAGTTTATTTTGTACCTTTTCTGAAAAAGAACTTTTAAATTCAATAGTCGGTAGGTTACTTATAACAAATCTATAGGCGCAAAATCATTATTTTGATTCGATGTGTCAAATAATTAATTTACACTTTCGTCGAATTTACGCAATCAAGGATTATATATTATAATATAATCGTCAATTGTCGATATAAAATATATAAAATAATATTTATTAATTTAGCCTAGCATTATATGGATTTAAACAGTGGCGCAACAAGCGGGGGTGTTGGGTGGTACTTACACTAGGGCACCAGAGTACCTGACATTTTTTAGAGCACCATTTTATGTTTGTGATATCGGAAATTCCCAAAAATAATCTTTAAAAAAAAGTTATTATGTTCTAAATTAATTTATTCAAAAATATATTGATCTTTTAAAATAATCTAAAAATTAACTACATGACTTAGATAAATGTTTTTATCATCAAAATTGTTCTTATAATCAGATTTACAAATTGGCTATATTGAATTTGTCCAAAAAAATTTAAAACAAATTTTTTTTTTTTTTTGTTTTTTTATTGAATATATACAATCTGTAAATTAGTTTTACAATAAGAATATGAGCTAAAATAAGTAAGAAGACATGATTTGCTTGATAAAAGAAGTAACCCAGCGGCTACACTTTTCATTGATTTATTTATGTTAGATATATATGTATATTATATATATACATATGTATGTATTTTTTTTTTTTTTAAGTTTTGAGATTAAAAGTTTAGGTCACGGCACCATCTTCTCTTAAGCCTTCTTTGGGGATTCCCGGGTATTGTTTGTGAGTTTAGTGCTGAGATTAGCGGGTTGGGGTGGTTTTCTAGTCGTAACCTATAACGTTTGTGTATAGTTGATGCCATTTCTGAGACAGTTTTAATGTTTAGGTCTGTGTGGAGTGTGTGGTTGGATACGTAAAAGGGGGCCCTAGTTATCATGCGTAAGGTGATCGATTGAAATCTTTGTATCATGTTTAAATTTGATAATTTAGCCGCACCCCACAGTTGTACGCCATAAGTCCATATCGGCATGAGAAGTTGTTTATAAATAAGCAGTTTGGAATTGAGTCTGAGTTTGGAGTGATTACCTATCAAATAGTGTAGTGATTTCCTTCTGAGTTTAAGAGTATTACGTTTGATTTTAATATGATCTGTCCAGGTGAGTCGCTTGTCTAGGGTTAGACCTAGGTAACGGATGTTGGAGACTGTTGGTATTGTTTGATTGTTTAGATTAACAGAAGGTATTTCACCCGGTCTTAAGGAAAAAGTAATATGTGATGACTTATCTTTGTTAATTTTAACTTTCCATTTAGTATACCAGGAAGATAGGCTGTTTAGGTGGTTTTGTAATTGCAGGTTGGCAGTGTCTCGATCATTTTGAGAAGTGTATATAATTTTGTCATCCGCGAATTCGGCTACTGAAGTATACGGGGAAGTTGGTTGGTCAGCTGTGAATAAGTTATATAGGAAGGGAGATGAGACAGCACCTTGAGGAACACCAGCTAGTATAGGGGCAATTGAAGATACCTCAGAGCCTACTTTTGTCACAAAGAAACGGTTATTGAGGTATGATTGGAAGAAGAGAAAATAAGGTGCGGGAAGAATTGTTTTCAATTTATAAAGAAGGCCCGGGTGCCAAACCCGATCGAATGCCTGGGCAACATCTAATGAAACAGCAGAGCAATATTTTTTCGTTTCCAAGAAATACGATATTGAGTCAACTAATCGGTTAATTTGATGGATTGTTGAATGTTTATTCCTGAATCCAAATTGTGAGTTTGGGATGATTTGATAGATATTAATTAGTCGAGATATACGCTTTAAGATTAATTTTTCAGTTAGTTTGGCAAATAAAGGGAGAAGACTGATAGGACGGTACGAAGTTGGTATGTCAGGGGGTTTATTTGGTTTAGGAATTAAGATAATAACTGAAGTTTTCCATTGTACAGGAAAGTATGAGAGCCTTAGTATGGAATTTAAAATATGAGTGAGGTGGATAAGGGTTTTTTTTGATAATTGGCGAGCGACTTCGGCTGTAATTAAGTCTAATCCAGGGGCTTTTTTCAGAGGAAATAATTTGATGTAGTGGTGGACTTCGGAAGGCGAGAAAGGTTTAGGCGGTAGGTAGAGTGGTAGAGGGGTGTCTAATGATTTTAAGATATGTTCTGTAAATAATTGGTCGCTGATATCCTGGTGGGGTTGGAAAACTTGTTCAAGATGTGCACGAAAGACATCTGCTTTCTCCTCATCCGATTTGCACCATGAACCTTCTGGTTTTTTTAAAGGGGAGTATTTAGGTTTTTGTTTTAAACAATGACGAGTTGCGTTCCAAAGGGAACCGTCTTTTGCACTGATAGAGGAAATCCAAGAGTTGAAGGATTCATTTTTTAGTTGGTTCAGATTACGTTTTAGGGATGAGGATAGGTTGTTGTAAATATTTTTATCAGATGGTAGTCTTGAACGTTGCCAAAGTGCTCTGGCACGACGTTTTCGCGCAATTAATTCCCTGGTGAAAGCGGGAATTGAGAATGGATTAGAATGTTTTTTTGGGGGTTTTTTTATGGAAGAGTTCCAGGCTGCTGATTGAATTAAATTTGTAAGATTTTGGGTAGCAATTTCTATATCATCCGGTGTTTTAAGTCTAGTTTTCAAATCGATATTTTGGTCTAGATTGTCTCTGAATTTTTCCCAGTTCATAATACCGTCAGTAAGACAGGCTTGTCTTGGTTGGGGTAGAGGTTGGGCGTCTAGTGTTAGAAGAACCGGAGAATGGTCCGAACATGGGTCGAGTAAATTTTTTATGGAATGAGAGATGTTATTTGGAATGTTTACTACAAATATATCCAGTATATCGGGGCGTTTTCTCGGGGATGTTGGCCAATAGGTTGGATTAGTGGGGGATAAGACTTTGAAATTTTTTATGTTTATTAAATGATGTAAGGCTTGTCCTTTTGGGTTTTGGGTATGACAGCCCCAAGCTGGGTTTTTTGCATTTAAGTCACCACCGACTAAGAAATAGCGTTCGAGAGACATGAAAAATTGTTGATACTGTAATGTGGTTATTCTGTGTTTAGGGGGGCAGTACGTTGCTGCTATAGAAATTGATATGTGGTTTGTTTTGAGTGTAATTATTGCTGCCTGTAGAAAATCTTCATTTATTATAGGACAGGTGTTGAATTGTAAGGAGGATTTGATGAGGATCGCAGAACCCGCATGTGCGGTATTGTCAGGGTGGGGTGCTGATATTAGTTTGTAACCGGGAATAGAGAATTTAGTGTTTGGAGTGAAGTGTGTTTCAGTGATTAAGGCTATGTCAATTCTTTTTTCATAGAGTATTGTGATGAGTTCGTTTTTATGGTTTTTTAAGCCATTGGCATTCCATAAAAAGATAAGTAGAGACTGAGAAGTGTATGAGTTATTTAGCATTGTTAGATAATAGGCGGTCGAGGACTGTTGTGAGGAGGGCTATTAGCGGATTTATAATAGCTTGAAAATTATTAATAAAGGTCGTGAGATCGTTGTTCATATTTTGACTTGGTGGGGTAGGCTTTTGAGCAGAAGTTGCCTGAGCATAAGACGGGGCTGGGGTTGTGTTAGTGGTTTGTGTTGGCCGCTGGAAACTTTCACAGTTATTAAATTTAAAGTTAACATTGTTTGTTTTATTACCGTTAGTTTGTTTGGTGGCAAAATTCCGGTGATTTTGAAGCTCCTTGTATGTTCTGCAACCTTTATAGTTAGCCGGGTGGTCTTCGTTGCAGAGTGCGCAACTAGCAGGTGATTCATTGGATTTGGTACAGGCTGATGATGGATGGTTTTTTCCGCAACGGACACATCTTGGGGGGTGTGCACAGTATTTTTTCGAGTGGCCGTAGTCCTGGCAGTTGTGGCATTGCATTATATCTTTGCGTTTATGGGGTTCTTCCACTTTTATTTTGGTGTGAAGTAGGGAAGTTAAATTAAATATATCTTTGTTTATTGTATCTGGTTCCAGGTCAACAAAAAACATTGGAAGCTTGTTTTTTGTTACCTTCTGAAGAACATTTGCTACTTGACGTACAGAGTATCCTAAGTCCTCGATGGCTATGCCGACTTCAGTAGTTGGTGTTGATGGGTGAAGGTTTCTGATGACTACCCGAAAAGCTTTATCTTCTTGTGGTTGGAAGGTGTGGTATTGAGCTTTCTCCTCTCTTAAAAAGTGAATAGTTTTTCTGTAGGAATCTGGATTGATTGTTTGAACTTTTAGTGCATTTGTTGATGACTTGAATAGAAAGTTTTCTGAACCGATTAAGGAGATTAATTGTTGTCTAAAGCTAACAAAATCTAACACTTCACGTATAAATATAGGAGGAGGTAATTTAATTTTGATTTCGTTGTTTACTTCAAGAGTTTGGGAATTGATTTCAGAGTTAATTTGGGTGTTTAAGGATGTGCCACCTGTGGCGTCATCATCTATAGTAAGTGAGGAATATCGGTTGGTTGTTACGAATATTGGTTTACATTTCTTGGGATCAGTTGAAGTTCCAGAAGACAGGATACGTTTTGTAGGTTGGTTTATTCAGAAATTACAATTTGCTATGTTTTCCGTTTGTAAGACACTAAGACGGAGCCAAATGGCATTGCATAGGTACTGGTGTAGTGGTGTAGCTAGTAGCTACCTATGACAAAAAATATTTTGTAGAATGTAGACAGTGTCCTCTTAATGTTTCTTAAACTCATTGCTGGTGGGCTTAACACATTCATTCTGAAGATTTTGAATAAAACATATTAATGCAAAATATGTAATATATTCTAAGGCTACTCTGTTCAATAGTTGTGTAATCAATATATTATGATAACGGAGTTAATCACAATCGAATTGTGTTATGAAAATCTCCACATTGAACTGGAGATTCCGAATATATAATCAGATAGCGTCGACTCCTCTTGGAAAATTGTCAGGAGCTTGCGGGAAGACGGTGCCTAGCCGGTGCATCGCGCGGCACCCGAAACCGCGGACGACCGGATTTAGACATTTTTTTAAAATACCTACAAACATTTATATTTTGTTTAATTAAACAAAACCTACTTAAAAAGTAAAAAAAAATAATAAATTTAAAAATATTAATGAATAATATTATTATTTACAATTTAACATATGAATTGAACATAACCTCAACTATTGAACCGTGGTTACACTTATTTATTATTCGTTATCATAATTTACAATCTAAGATTAATTGATAAAGAGAAAATNAACAGCCAACTCTAAGATAAAATTATGGCTAAAGTGCAGTTTACCACCCCCCTCACAATTTTCGACTTTTTTTTTGGAACTTACTTTTATTAGCTATTTAAGAACGATGGTGCAATCAGAATTTGTCGGTCGGACTTAGTTTCGAAGTTATGGGCTTTGGAAGTAAGCAATTATGCGTTTTTTACGCATGAGCGCAACGCTGCGTTTATCACGTCTTTTACGATTATTTTAATTTTTTTGCTTGAAACTTGCGTAGTTAAGAACGATGGTGAAATCAGAATTTTAGTTATGGTTATATATAACGTAAAAACTACTTATCTAATTAACTTATTTATACGCCTAGCGCCTAGGTTGTTGTTAGTTACTATCAAATTATCCAAGCTCGGGCACAGTACAATTAAGTTATATTTGGATTTGCAATAATTGGAACACAAAATAGGTACTTTTAATAATATAACAAGTTTATTGATATCTATTACATTTTACATAATATAATATCTATATGTATGCATCATTTTCACTTAATTCGTCCTCATTATCGTCATTATCATCATTATTATTAATATTATTATCAACGTATGCGGCATTAATTGGGTTGTAAAGACTACCTGCAATTCTTAAAAATTCGGTAAATGGATCGATATTTAATGCCTTACATTGTTTGAAAAACATAAATTTTGAAAGATACCCTGCTATAAAAGTTTTTTTTTGTGATATTGGGGCAGTGAATATTTTGCATGTCGCCATAGTCCCTCGATCGTGTTTGTTTGTTAATTAGTATCTGGATCTTTAAAATTAATGCTGTGGTTGACTTTAAAGTGCTTATACCCTTCATCATTCAAACAATCGTATGCCTAAAAATAGTACCTAATGTATTAATTTTATATTCATAATTATTATTTAAATGCATACTTTCCAGCAATCAGAAATGATTGTAGTATTTGGTAGAATCCAGTCTTTAATAATTGTAAGCAATGTTTCTTTATCCCTTTTTTCAACTGGAACTAAGAAGCACCGATTAGTGCCCCGCTCAATCCCTCCAAATACCCATTGGCCTTCCACTTGATGACCTCTATAGTATTTACGCTTGCCAAATGTACTCTCGTCAATTTCCACTTCAACGCATTCACCTTCAATTTCAGTTTTTTTAAAACTATGTGGTCAAAAGTAACCTCACTACAAAAATTAGCCCAATCAACAATCGTATGTCGACTTATGTTAAAAAAATGTGTTTTTTCTTATTGAAACTTCATATTCACATTTCATTGATTTTTTATGTTGATCAGTGCATTTTCCAAGGCATCTAGAAATACGCATAAATCTAGTTTACCGGCCACGCAAATTTTTAGATTTGTTTTTCGGAAACTTGTATAGGTATAAACGAGTTTAAAACGATATTGTAAAAATTAATTTGCGGAAATCATTAGTTTTGAAGTTATAAACTTACGGAGTTCACGATTTTCGGTTTTTTACTCATGCTCACGACGCTCTATTTTATCGCTCTTATAACAAATTTTTTAATTATTTTTTGGGGAAACATGTATTTCATTCTACGACATAACTTACCCTGTGACCTACTTGAGGTGGTGTTGCATAGCAAGTCGAGGGATATTTTCGATTTGCGGAGCGGAGCGTAGCGTCGAGTGCCACAAAACGTGTAATCTATGCACATACTAAACGACATAACTTACCCTGTAACCTACTTAAGATTGTGTTTCATAGCAAGTCGATGGGTATTATATTATTATATACATATAATTACTATACTATAGGATTTGTTTCTATGGTAAAAACTAAAAAGTGTCATTAAATGTATGCATATTTACCTCCAAGAATACGTATCTTGAACATGATTTCGTTCTACGAGTCGTAATTTATGCCCTCTAGGACATAAATAGTCACCTTCTTTTGGGATAAGGAACCAATTCTGGAACTTCTCAATTGCATTTGAATTAAGAGGATCATTTAACTCACAATTAAAAATTTTAATTAAATTATATTTTTCCATATTAAATAAAAAAAATCTAGTAGAGCACAGACACGAGAAAACTTCATTAGAACGCACCACTTGGCGTTATGACATTTTAATTGTATACCAATATCTATTTCTATAATAATATCATATTACCTAAAGTCGTATTTATAATTAACATATTATCTAAAATCGTATTTATAAGTAAATGCGTAAAAACACAAAATTTCAAAATTGACTACTTCGAAACGAAGTCCGACCGATAATTTCTGACAGCACCATCGTTCTTAACTCATTGATATACCTACGCAAGTTTCAAGCAAAAAAATTAAAATAATCGTAAAAGACGTGATAAACGCAGCGTTGCGCTCATGCGTAAAAAACGCAAAATTGCTTACTTCCAAAGCCCATAACTTCGAAACTAAGTCCGACCGACAAATTCTGATTGCACCATCGTTCTTAAATAGCTAATAAAAGTATGTTCCAAAAAAAAAAATCGAAAATTGTGAGGGGGGTGGTAAAGAGCATTTGTTCCAAAATTATTGTCATAAAATGTGCCAAACGCCGGTAAGTAACTTAGTATCTAAACTGAAATAATATCAAAATATAGGTAATCATAGCGATAAAAATGTCTATCTTTCGTCTGGGTCACTGAGTGAAATTGGGAAATTTCATTGTAAAATACCTATATAGTATATACCTAATAATAAAATAATAATATATTATTTATATTTATAGAGTAAAATACCTATAACATATTTTGAACGGTGAAAAGTTTCAATTCGCTGTTATTCATATATATAATATATAGATACGTATACACACAATATGTTGGACACTTATAATGATATTGTATTGTTGGAACAAAGTCCTAAAGAGTCAAATTTTGTGTTNAAAAAATCTATGTTTTTAAGCCAGAAATAGCAGAAACTGAATGTTAATCTACATATTATATACATATATATTTAATGATAAGTTAAGTCGCAGGGACTGCTCCATTTTGGCCCTGGGGGTATGTTATAATGGAGCATAGTACGTAGTTTTATTAGAGTAATATGATATGCATACTAGTGTACGTAACTACGGAACGGACGCTCGAGCTGGAATCTGCTTATCCAGCAATTCCTACCCTGGTCGTTACACAGAGGGCTCCATGGTCACGGCCGCCCGGTTAGTCGTAGAGTTATACGCACTCAGGCAGAACCTCATTTGTAATACAGAAAATCTATGTTATAAGTCTAGAGTAATTAAGCATTTAAGATACAGTACATTGTAGTTTTCGTAATAATAAACACTTATTTAAGTAATTAAATAAGCGTCTTTGCATATATTCTTTTAAAATACGTCCTTGCTCTCTTCACTAAGAATAACAACGTGCCGGTACACATCAATATATAATCGAGATATCTCGATTATGAAAGTAATCGAAATATTTCGATTATTAAAATTATATCGATTATATAATCGAGATATTTCGATTATGAAAATAATCTCGATTATATTATACCTATTCGAATGATCTATTATAATCGAATGATTCTTTCAAATGATATCTCGTTTATTTGGAAAACAATGAATTCTTGATCTCAAAATAATCAAAATGTTTATAATCGAATATAAATTATTTGGAATGAATGATTAATGAATGATGTCCATGAAACAAGGGAATTCAACTATTTTTTAAAATTAACTATAATAAAATTATTATTAAATTGTTGTTGACTTCGAGTCATTGTATTTTCGAATCGTTTTAATCGCCACTCGTGAGCGGTCGTTATTAGTACGGTGCCTACCACATATACTTAATAATGTTGTATTATTTTTAACTATTTATATTTTAAACATAAACGTATTTATGGCTATGATTTTATAATCAGTCAGCCACAAAACAACAATTATTAAATTTATCAATATTATTCAAAATACTTAATATATTTATATATTTTTATAACCATAATAGGATTATTTGGTAGGACAGTTGTTGATATTTACCAAAGTATGAATGATGTTAAGATAACATAAGAAATCCGTCTATTGGTCTATTGTAATTTTATCTTATGTTTTTGTATTTGATTTTGATTTGAAAACTACAGTGAAAGTAAACCCGTAGTAGTAGTCCATATTTCTATAGAGCAGGGTTGTCCAACTGGCGGCCCGCGATGCTATTAACTGTGGCCCGCGTAAGGTTTTACGGAAATCATGTATTTTCTTTAAATGCTACCATTGTAAAAAAAGATGTTATAAAAGAAAAACACAAAATGCATAATAAAAATATTTATAAGTATATACGAATATATATACTTATAGGTATAAAATATAACATACAAAAACAGTTTAATAATTATTAATTATATTAAAATATTATAACGAACAACTGTTTTGCAACGATTACGGCAATTCCAACTGATCCAACTAGATTTGACTTTTGACTGATAACAATTGTTTTGTTTTGACTGACGGAATAGACTAATAGAGCATGTTCTATCACAGATTATATAAAACGATTTAAAAACAATTATATAATCGAATAAATTCAAGTTCGAAAAACATTATATAATCTGTGATTCTTTTCAATAACACACGATTAGTCATGACTAGAATTTACTAAAGAGCAAAAGTGTTTTGTGTTGACTATTACTTATCAGTGTGCGCAGTGGCGTAACCAGAACTTTTAATGCCCGTGGCAAAATAATCCAATCGGGCCCTTAGTTTTATAAATTTGGAAGAAAGAGATATGAGGAATAGCCTACAAAAACTAACCACCTACAAAATTCTACCCTTCAAGGTTACAAACAATAAAAAACATGTTTAGTGTGATATTATTTTTATAGTAAAATGTTATTAAACATTTTTTTAGTTTAACATATAAAGCAATACAAAATTTAAATATTCAAAATTTTTTCTTTCTTGCTTTTTGTTCGGCAAACATATCGATTAAATTTTCAAAGTCAACTTCTCGGGCTGTTTCTTGTTCGATTGAAATTAACGCCAGGCCACTTAAACGATCTTGCATCATTGTACTCCTTAAATATCCTTTAATAATTTTTAGTTTCGAAAACGACCGTTCCGCGCTTGCAGATGTAACAGGAATTGTCAAAAATAATAAAAGAGCAGTACATACTTCTGGGAAACTGGCTGTTAAAGAATGATTTTTCACCATTAAAAGTTGAGCAAGATCTCTAGTTGACTTAAGTTGACTTATTTGATTTTTAAGAGTTGATCTTACAGCTAAAATTTCACTTGTAAATGTTTTTGATATGTCTTTATCATATTTGTTTACCAACTTCGTAGCTTCATTTAAAAGCTCTACATCTGTTGCTGATGTAAGAAAAGATGGTTGTAAACATGTGAAATTTAGCATTAATTCATGAAAACTTGAAAAACGTTTACTTATTTGACTTATTAATATATCCAACGTTCTATTAAAAATAGTAACACGAAATAAGCTTTCTGGACAAGTTAAATGCATATCAGTACATAGTTCATCGAAATATCTTTTTACAACTTTACAACGTTTGTTTTGGAACTCTGTAGAGATAGACCAACTTTTAGCAACTATATTTGCTTCTTCCAACAGATCATTAAAATTACATCTATATTCTTTTAATTGTTCATAACAGTTTTTTAATAAATTGGATGCATTATCTAAATCAACTGACTTTGACTGGAGAATTTTAGAAGTTAGGTTTATAATTTGTAAAATTTTACATTGAAAAACTAAAGTGCAAATAAAATTATAATTTTCAATTTGTTTTTTAATCCCTTCAGCTTCATTTCGCTCATCTAACTTAGAGCTGCAAAGTATAACTTTTGTTAAAGCTTTTTGAATTTCAACAAATCTAATTTTAAGCGCAAAAACTGCTTCATAACGACCAGCCCATCTTGTGGGATTAAGTTTTTTTATTAATAATCCATTTTGACTGTTCGATTCCTTAATTAAATCTGATGATATACGCCATCTTACTATACTATGTCCAAAAAAAACAAAAACTCGTTGAACAACATCAAAAAAGATTTCCATTTCTGTTATTTCTTTCACAGCATCATTGACAACTAAATTTAAATTATGAGCAGAGCAATGGACATAAGCTGCGCTTGGCTCAATGTCTTTAATTCTTTTTTGTAGGCCATTATACATACCACTCATATTGGCAGCCCCGTCATAGCCCTGACCACGGCACTTGCCGATAGACAATCCCTTTTTTTCAATATTCTGTAATATTAGTTCAGAAAGAGAAGAGGCAGATTGATCAACAACTTCATGAAATGCTAAAAAAGTTTCCTTAACACATACATTTTTTGGGTTTCCGTATTCATCTTTTTCTATAACACAATAACGATAAATTTCACTTAACTGATCAACTTTTGAAATATCTTGCGTTGTATCAATTATAATGGAAAAAAAAGGAGCTTCTTTAATATTAAGTATTAACTCGTTTTCGACTTTGTTTGAAATTAACTGTATTAGTTCATTTTGAATTTTAGGGCTACAGTAGTTTACTTTATTATTACCCTGATTAATAACTTTTTCTAGTACTGGGTCATATTTTGCAAGTAACTCAATAAAACAAATAAAATTGCCGTTTTCTCCTTTTCCACTACCGAGCTTTTCTCTGTGGCCGCGAAAAGGTAAACTTCGCATAGCTAATGTAAGAGTAATATTTAAAATTCTCTCTAAAACCTGACGCCAAAATAATTTTTCTTTTTTTATACTCTGTTCTAGTTCTTCGTTTAATGTTTTATTTAAAAACCATTTTTCATATACTAAACAGGAAATGTAGTGAACGTGTGATTGCTCGTGTCTTTTAATGCCATCTACTATATGTTTCCAATCACAATAACCTGTAGTTTCTTGAAAGCCAGTGGATGTGCGATCTCCAAATAGCCAGCATGACCTACAATACGCTTTTTGAAGTATAGTCGAATAACATAGCCACGAACGTTCGATTTTTAAACCAGATTTGGACACTGTCAAATAATACTTTTCAGAAAAAGATCTACCGTCTGAATTTTTAGCGAAAGGCCCTTTAGCTTTAGGTCTACTATGCCCATTTTCAATTATGAACCGTTTAGTTTGAGCATCTAAAACGATTTCTTTAAAATGTCCAATATCCGTCGGATCAGAAGAAGTTTCAATAATATTTTTAAAAACAATATCAAAAGATTTATTTTGATTCGTACCTTTATATAAACAGCATGACAACATTTCTGGGGCGGTTACTTCACTTTTTTCACTATCTACAGAACTAAGTTCAACACTTTGTTCACTATTAACCTCGGTATTAACACTTTTAATTATTATTTCACTTTTATTTTCACAAGGAGTGGTACTAGAAAAAAAACTACTAATTTTAGGCAATTTTAATAATTTTTCTTGTTCTTCCGTTTTTTTTTTACGCTTTTCATACCCACTAGGTATTTTTTTCGACATGATTGATCACAATACCTATACGAATACGAATCACTGATTCACAGCAGAAGGCGAAAACAAAATCGGTCTACACTCTACGATTAACGACACGTCATTGACTAATAACAAAATAAAATATAAATTAAAAGAACATCGAGTAACAACGACTAAACGACGGTCACTTTTTCTTAGAATAGTTCTAATCTAATCTAGTATCTAAATATAAAATATAAATGTTACGTTCGGTTTCAAAGACAAGCGATTGCGATACGCTTCATTGTTATTTCCATTCTACAAAATATAACAATATAATAATATTAATATCGACAATGTCGACGGACTGGTAAATAAAATATCTATAAGTATAATCGTGATCAGTTGTTAAATTTATTTTATTTTACAAGAATATACATATATTTTTAAACAGAATCGTATTTATAAATTTCACTAATGGTGATTTGTTTTTGAATGTACTATTTTTTTCTTGAACCTAACCTCTAGAGTCGTGGGCCCGTGGCCCATTGCCCGTCATGCCACCCTATCGTTACGCCACTGAGTGTGCGGGTTTTATATGTGTTCTATTTTTAATTAGTCATAATAAACTGTCAATTGTCCTTCGCGTCGTCAGCCGCTACGCGCCAGTGTGCTTCGACGTGTTGTTTGTTACGTATCTTAGTTAATTAGTTCATTATTTGTCTTGATTCCTTAAACTTCAATACAATTATGAGTGTAAAACGTAAAATTGACATTGAGAACAGGAGTTATAAAGAAAGTTGGGAGAGTGATTACTTGATTGCTAACAATAATGGAAAGTTGCAGTGTTTAGTGTGCATGAATATTGTTTCTGTGCCTAAAGAATATAATGTGAGAAGACACTACACAACAATGCATGAAAAGAAGTATGCTACGTATACAAATGAAAGTCGGCGTGCGTTAGTTGCAGATTTGAAGAAAAAGCTTAAACAGCAAACTGGTATGTTTAGTAAAATATTGCGATCTCAAACGCATTCTTTGCATGCATCTTATGCCGTGTCGCTTGAGCTGGCAAAGGCAAAAAAACCTTTCACTGATGCCAATTTAATTAAAAAATGTGCCGTTGAAATGGCCAAAGCTTTTGAAGATTCCAAAATGGCGGAGAGATTTGAATCAGTGCAACTTTCACATCAAACCATACAAAGAAGGGTTGTTGCTATGGGTGAGCAAGTAGAAAACTCTATGCTTAGCCTGGTTAAAAAAAGTTAATATTTCTCACTTAGTCTGGATGAAAGCACTGATCAATCAGATGTTAGTCAGCTGTTGATATTCGTGCGCACTACTTTTGAAGATTTTACTAGTAAAGAGGAGCTATTTGATATTTGTCCTCTTTATGGAACAACAAAAGGAAAAGACGTCTATGAGGCTCTGAAAAAAACAGTAGACAGAATTGGAGGCTTTAATAAATGTTCAGCCATAGCAACAGACGGGACCAAATCAATGACTGGTAAAAAAACTGGATTAGTGGGTCTGCTTAGAGAGAATGGTGTTACTTGTCAGACAATACATTGTATTATACATCAGGGAGCTTTATGTGGAAAATCAGTCAAGCAGGATCAAGTTTTTCAGACCGTGATTAAAATTATAAATATGATTAGAGGTGGAAATCGATCCCTTTTACACAGGCAACTTAGGCAGTTTTTAGTGGACACAGAGGCTGAGTATGAAGACTTGCTAATGTACAACCATGTAAGGTGGCTGAGTGCAGGAAAGTGCATGGAACGATTTTTTGCCATAAGAAAGGAAATACCTCCATTTCTTAATAAATACGTTTCATCCGATACAACTGAACTGGAAGAGAAGTTTCAGGATCCAGAATTCTTAAGACAGTTAGCTTTTATAACANCTCTATTCATTTGTCTTAAAAAGTTGAACATTTTATTAACAATAGTTAAATTAAATCATCACAAAAATAATTTATATAGATATTGTTAGCTTATATAGTTTTATTTAATACAAGTTATGACCTCTAATATACTAGTAATAAATATTCTAATAACTAACAACATAAATTTAATAAATAATGTCGAAGAGAAAAATATATAAGTTAAAATCTTAAAAAAAATATTAATAATTAAAAATAATCTAAATATGATACAGAACACAATTAAATAACTTACAAAATATTATTCTTAAATACCTACTAAAAGAACAACAATAATAATATAAATAAAAATAAGCGAATTGTGTACTACAAGTAATATCGATAACATAATATTAAATAATATATGTTAATGATCAATATAAATGTCGGTGCTAGAATGAAAAGGTTGTTACACCGATACATTTATTGTCTCCATCTTACAAGTGCCTAACATAGCAAATTATACGCTCAACAGATTACGTTTAGCTCTGTTAGTTTAAAAACTAGATTGAATTGACCTCTTATAAAGTTTAAAGGTAATATTATCATCTAGGGCGTCTCATAGGGTTTTTATTATATTTTAATTTATGATTATAACGTTATATTTGATAAAAAACGATTGAAATTTGTAAACGTAATTATAACGGAAAACGATAAACGTAAATAAATAAATAACACAAAACAAAACGTAACGTTTAACAAAATATATGATGTATCATTAAACAAAACATAACGCAAAACGGTATATATTGTATTCCATTAAACGAAATAATTAAT